>NW_026697133.1:0-46958 GCF_030435755.1 Ochotona princeps | reverse complement strand
GCACGAGTTCGAGTGGATGCACACACACGCACACACAGACACGCACACACATAGTGAGGCATCATCCCCACGTATACGTGTATAGATAGGTGCGTGCACACACATGCACCGTAAATCTATGACTATTTACTCACAAAGGCGACACGTTCTTCTTTTTTAGTGGTCACTGACATGCTTCTTGTCAAGCAAAAATTCAGCCCCCGCCTAGGTGCGCCTACGTCAGTGCAGAACATAAAGTGACCAGTATCCCCAAGCGTGTGTAGAGGTCGATGTCACCCCCAAATTGAGACGGAAGACGTGGGAAACTCAATATCTGTACATTCGCGTACTGAGGTGTCGAGTCTTTGATAAGTCAGTTAGATTATATATTAGTGTGTTCCCGCCTACACTCGTGCGCAAGTGTGCATATAGTGCACGCCCGTAGAGGGTATGCCCTTTTCCTTTGTAGCTCGCGATGTATCGGGGACCTCTGCCGTATAATCCCTGTAGGTGGTATACCTGACACGTATGTTTAAATTCAGTTCTGCTCTAGAGAATCTTGACACACGTTGAAAAGTCGAAACGGCAGCCCAGTGTCCGTGTTCACCAAGCCTGAGGCACAAGAGAGACTCATCTCAAATTGTGGCACAGTGCCATACGCTTTGTTATGGTCTTCTCGCATCGGCTTCGACCGGGAGCCCCACGTGCATGAAAACGTCGCCAACCACGCTCAGAATCTTGGTATACAAAAGGGCCGCATCTTCTAATGTTGCAGAATCCGTCCACTACCAGGCTAGCATAGCTAGGGTTTGCCTACATGAAGTGTACCATTTTCATGTGCGTAAAATCTTTCTTGAAAAATCGGTGGAAACGCTTGTGCAGACGTACTTTAGATGCATTTACATATTACAAGCAAAAAACCGCCGTGCATCCCGTTGGTACTCACGTGTGCAAGTAGAGAGCTTGCTGCTACCAGAAGAGGTGGACGTTGGCAACCTGCAGCAAAACGATTCGTGCCTACTTCCGAGCACGGATGTATATTCTGGATTTAGAGCGCCCCAGCAAAACTCTCCAACAGGACGTGCCTAGGTGCACACGGCGGATTTTCACGCACTAAAAGTGCTATGCGTATATGTGAGCGTGTCAGTCTTTCGTACTCCACACTCCTACCGCGGCGGTGCCGAGTGCGGTAAACAACTGTGCAGCTTCCTAAAAAGAAGCTGTACTATTAGATGCATGGTCTGCCTTCAACGAAAGTGAAGAACTCTCAGACTTGCGAAGCACGTGCGTACATACAGTCTCTAGATAAAACCACGGATGGTCCTAATACATAGTCAGCAGACTGTATCCCGTAGCCACAACGAGCTAGGACGAGCACATGTGTAGGAAAGATGATGAGCCATCAAACCGTACACCTTCCTAGTCAGATACAGATGTCTTCCATGCGTACACATGGGTATAGACCACCCCGCTGTACACCTCCATAGACGAATGGAAACGTGCGTGCTAGATATCTGTGCAGCTATAGACGGACGGAAGATGCTCTGGTTGTGGGGGCGTGAAGCCTTGCGAGCCTCCACAGAATGACAGAGATAATGCAGTTCCTCTCCGTTTTGTGTTGTGTGCATCTCAACGGCATCCACGCGCACATGGTCTGCGTATACAGGCGCCTGCCACGCTTTTTGTTACTGGCCACGTCTCCGCAAAGATTAAGATATACACGAATATGTCTGACTGGTTGAACGTTTGACAGGTACGCCCTTCTATACGTACACTTCAGCCAAATTGTCCTGTGCACCTCAAAACCACCACCGCAGATGAAATATCCTGCTCCTCATCTGCGTTAGGCCAGCAGAGATCGCACGTGCCTTTTCTTTCCTGTGTGATCCTACGCCTGCGTAGACTAGTGCATGAAGCAACCTTCCCCAGAATCCCCTAGCAAAAGGTTCTCCTTTCCCTGCCGTTTTCCAGATAGGTGGTACGTACACGAGCGCACACGCGTCTAGACGCGGACGTAGTATTGCTGTTGAAGACGACACGGGCGCAGCGAAGAGTTTTTTATGCGTACTTTTAGTGATACAGCTAACATGACCTCTGCACCTTGTGCGCCTGCGTAACAAATACATAGCTAGCCTTTCGTCTTTCGTTGACCATGTCCAGAACAGGGTATTCTGCCGCCCGTAGCAACGCTTTACACGTACGCAGCCTTCCAGTGGTACCAGCATTCATATACTGACAACATCCTCAGCATTATCATTTACGATAGTAATATTGTGTCTAGCAATACGGGAGTGAGAATCGTAACAGTATCAACAACAACGAAGACGACGGTTGTTCACTGTGTGAGTAAAAATACTACTAGCAGCCGAAACAGTTGAAGTAATTTCAATTCTGGTGCATTCGATGGTCGCCGGGGAGACTCTGGCAGCAGCGGGGGCAGCAGCACCAACGACCCGTTGTGATAGCTGTAGCAAAGCAAAACTCTCCAGTATTGGCGTCCCATTGGTGTCAATATGACAAACTTAGCACACTAAAGGTACCACACAGCAGCACGTACACACTTGTAAGACGCCAGTGGACAATATAGACTGGTAGTATTACTGGTAGAAATCCTGTTTTTCACAGTCACGCCGTCGTTTTGGCAGCAGTAATAGACGATCGTCGACGCCTGTTGTTGTGGACACGCCAATATGCATACCGTAACAAACCCTACACGCGGCAAACTGACGTGTTCGACGGGTTCACACCACGTAGTATGCAGAGCGGTATACACTACCTTGCCAAAATAGGAATATCTCTGCTCGAAAGCTTTTCGACGCACGCAGGAGGGGTGGAGTCTTTGCACCGGAAAAATTTCTTCTCATCTCCTCACGTGTTGTTAGACGGCAGCAAGCGGCAACACACACTTGTCTGACCGTTTAACGCATAAGCGCCGGTCTTCATCATACATTCGTCCTCTAGAAATCAAGTATGAGCCGCGCATCCGTCATTTGAGAATCTCCGACAAGTTGAACGTGTCTGTTTCGAAGGTCCTGTGCATGTGGTTAATGTTGCTGTCGATTACCACATCTGCACATTTCTCGCGCTGTAGAGAAGTGCATTGACGCCAACTTAACATGAATTTTTGAATGCATCTTGTAAAGAATGTGACCTATCATACCATTTGATCGTGAGTATTCAGTTTAGTGTGTCAGGAAAAAAGCACGTGTGAACAAATCTGCACAACTACGAGAACTGCTTATGGGGTATCATGTTCTTTCAAATGCAGCAACCAACTGTGATAGGGTGTACAAGCAGAGAGTGGCAAGCTTCCTCTTCGTCCAAAATTCATTTCATGAGATTTTCCATCAAGGCTTCTCGTAGAACTCGTGAGTACTCCATCGCGTGTGTCAGGAAAGAGAGCGTGTGAATAAATCTACACGACGAGTGCAATGTCAATGCCGTATTATATTCTTTCACACGCACGTACGAGCAAAAAGCGGCAATCTCTACATTCTACCAAAATCCGTTTCCCGAGGGTCTGCCGTCAGCAAGGTTATTCAGCTACCAGGCGCATAGCAACGTAGGGACATCTCCAGCCGCTCCTTTCGATAAGACACACCGTTCATACCAGTTCTGACCCATCGCCGACCAAGGGCAGGGTGCTTTTTGTGATGATGGACGGTGACGACAAAGGAGCTGTTAACCCCTCGTAATCCTCTCAAGCAACAGTCGGCACGCTCTGGTGGCTGCTCATGAGAAACCAACCATGTTGCATGCTCGTGCCATCGTTGTCTTCACAGCTATGTGTCCTCCTCAACCTACCGCCCCCCCCTAATCCTCTCATCTCCTCAACTGCCTTCCGTGTCCGCGCTCATCTATTTGCTAAATGCTTTTTCTGTTTACATCACACCTATACTGAAAACGCCCGGAACTCAAAGAAATACAAATCTGAGTACTCACGCACACCCCGAATGTCCATACGCTCACAACTCGGAAAAGTAAACGAAAAATACCGGTGGTACTCCATGAACATCTACTACACGTATCCGTGTACGTATGTAGGAGGTATTCCTGGATATCTCCTCGCATGACTGAATTCATGTAACACATCATACATTCTGCAACGACATAACACCGCTGCGTCAAAGTTTTCTGCACTCGTACGCCTGCCTTCACTATAATCACCACCGCCTATACAATAGATCAAGAGAGTAGCTACCTACTACTACTACTACGACGACGATTGACCAAATACTCTCTCTATATATATACCAAAATAGTAGCTACAGTATAGTTCATCACTAGTATCTGTAACACCAACATCTGCCTCAGGTGTATGTCACTCAAGTTCCTTATCCCCGCTCAAAACGCACAGCACCCCTCTTCCTTTGAACGGCCTCTGTTACAAATTCCTTGGGCCGGTATCTACTTTCACCTCCGGCCATGCAGTTATTTCTATGATCAGATAGCGAAAGAGCACACGAACACAGGCATGCTCTCCTCCTCTCTCCCCGTTCTCTCTCCTTCTCTTACCCCTCCTCCTATTCTTCTCGTACCGGCGGAACGGCACCGAGCACATACACGAATCAAGTGTCTGCATACTACAAACTGGAATAGCAGACAGTACTCAGCAGAGAGGCCAGTCATACCCCGATACGTAGAAGGTTTCACCTTTCCCCAGGCCGCATATCTTGAATGTCCGGACGGAAGGGAAAGACGACTGCTCAGTATACTTGCTAGACCGACCACTCTTTCTCACTCTTCAAGTGTGCTCTCTCACTGCAATGCATTCCTCAGCCTTTCGGAACGCATGCACCCCTGGGCGTAGCCCTTGGTGGGAAAGTGTTGCAAAACATCACGACCTCAGCCATTATACATAGAAAGACGTGTACTACGTACACGTTTGAAACCTCCAACCCTACCGTAGTATACTGTTGTGTAGACTGCTACTAGCAACCTCCGCTTCACTGTCTCTAATAAGAGTCCGCGTCTGTAGGCCATAAGTTGTTTCTCTCGAGTTCGCGCCCGAGGGTAAAAGCTGAAATACACTTCATTCCTCACTGTCTATGCAGACCTAGAGTGATGTGTACACAGTGTCTGCCTCCCAGTGTCCAGCAATGTTCTACAGAAAATCAACAGAAGAGCGTGGTTTGGCCGTGCCCTCTCCTTTTCCTTTCACCTTATTGTCACTGCCCGTCTCTTCAACTGTATGAGTCTTGACCGTAGCAGCCGTAGTTGCAATGTGGCCTGCTGGAGTAGCAGGAGTACTACTAGCTGCTGCTGCTCCTCCTCCTCCTGCGGTTCCTGGTGCTGCAAACACGCTTCCCGTTGTCTCTGTCGTCGCTGCAGTAGCTCCACCCGCTGCTCCCTGAAAGCGTTGATGAAGCCCTGGGTGATTCGAAGCAGCTGCGTGGGTACCACCTTCTTTTTTCACCCACTCCTCGTCTGCCTTTTGTGCTGCCCTGTAGTCATACACACACAAACATGCCTCTTGTACATCCATGTCCTCTCTCTCTTCCTCCCTACAGAAAGGCTACATGGAGCGCATATATATTACAGAAATGTAAATATTTCCATACATATATACATATACATATGTATGCAAATGCATATATATACATGTATATGTATTCATATGTACACATATATGCACGCCAAACGGCAGAGATAGGTGGACATACATATATGCACGCCACATGGCACAAGCGGGTTGTTATACTGACGTTAAGCGGTATATTCATTAAATACGTGAAAACGACAGCCCCTGCAAAAACTCCTTATTTTCATTTGCTCTTAGTACATTATTCCTCGCAATAACAAAAATAAAGGAACACACAAACAGAGCCGTGAGAGCCCAACTCTACTATTTGGCCACTTGCACACAAATAAATTCATACACACACACAGAGAGACAAATACATGCAAACACACACATACACATACAGATACATACGCAGTACACAGAATTATCACACGCAAATGTATCTATGTATGTATGTATGTATGCATCTGCACCGTAGTTTAGTAGCTCCGAGTTCCTAGTACGTTTCCACACCGAAATAGGGCTCCATGCACAGCATCATCGATACCCAGCGCTGGCCACTAGGAGTCCATCTGCACGGCGTCTACATTAAAAAATGCCTCACGAAATATACTCGCGTTGTTCTATAGAGACAACACAAAGGGCAACAATCGCTCTTTTGCGCGAAAGCAGGCGGTGGTCTTTTTTTCTTAGTGTCATCACGTCATCACTTTCTACATGTAGATATGCGTGAAGACTACGGCAGTGACTCCAGAGAGAGAAAGCCAGATATATGCCAGCTGCAAAAATGAAAGTACGTCGGAAAGAGAGAGAAAGCACGATACGCCAGTGGGATTAATAAAGGTGCGTCAGTTAGCGAACTACACGTACGGCAGATATAAACATAAAGATATATGTACGACAGATAAAGAAAGCAAGGTGTGGAAGAAAGAGAAAAAAACACAGCAAACAACAATGACGTCCGAAGAAAATGAGTATATTTTATATAGGACAAGTTTATAAATGATGCAAACTACTTTTCCCACTACCCACCCCACATATACTACTAGTACAGCCCCCATATACACTATCAGTACAAGCCCCACACAACAGACACTATCAGCAGAGCCCCCACATACACTACTGGTACAGACCCCCTACAAACTACCAGTACAGGCCGTATACAGGCTATCAGTACAGGCCGTATACAGGCTATCAGTACAGGCCGTATACAGGCTATCAGTACAGGTCGTATACAGGCTATCACTACAGGCGCCACACATTTACACTACTAGTACAGCCGCCCTACACCCTATCAGTACAGACCCCAAGTACACTACCAGTACAGGCCGTATACACTCTACACTATCAGTACAGCCCCCCCGTATGCACTATCAATACAGACCCCATATACACAATGCTGTTACAGCCGCCACAATACACACACATAGGGAGTACAGCCCCCACATACACTATTTTTAGTGCAGCCCTCATATGTAGCCCTCATATACACTATCCTTCTTCAAAGCCCTCACACAATATGATTAAGCTAGAACAGCCCTCTTTCATACACACAGAACTAGTACAGCCCCCCAAGTACGCAGTACTTGTCATACAGTGCTTCTACACATAGTACTAGTACACTTTCTATACACACTACTAGTACAGCCCTAATACAGCCCCCCCCTACAGCCCTCATACACACACTATTAGTACACACACCCCACACACACACACACACATCCCCACACATACACACACACACACACCCCCCCCCCACACACACACACTACTAGCCTCCAGCCAGTACAAACTTACTTAATAAATGCATCCTCCATCGTGCGTAAGGCATCGACCTTTTCGTCTTTATGTTCCTTTTTATGATCTGCAGCAGCCTGTTGAAAAAGTCTCCCCAGCTCCACGAGAGCCTCGGCACGTCTGCGTCGCGTATCTAGATCTACACTCATATCTTTCACTACCTGCAAGAGCAGACAGTCGTTCACCCATTTCCGTTTCCAGCTTATACGCCACAGATAATTCTAGCGCAGTTGTTGTATTCAAAACAGGCATCATATTACGATGCAGTACAATAATATATAACGGAGTTCACAAATAGTAAGTACGCCTAGTAGTGTTTGGTACTAACAGGCTCTTAAACTTACGTATTACGTCCTCTAGACCTATATATTATTATGATTTGTAGCTTACTTATTAGATATATATTGCTGTGTAAGTCATCCGTAATACATTATGACGATTTCTAGTCTCTTCAGTATTAATACAATACATAGAAATATATTATTACGTGGTGTGGCTTCGGAATTATATCACCTGTTCTAGTCTATACGGTATTCTAGTCTTACATAGTACTATATCAGTACGTATTGTATTTATTGTTTCGAATATACCACGTGTTGTAGTCTTGGGAACTATGTACTACGTGTTTCGGTCTCCATCAATATTGAGAGAAATTACATAGTTATATATGATAACGTACGGCAGCCTTCAGTAAATTACTACGGTATCGTAGCCTTAAGAAATATAGTACGTGTTCCAGTCTTCAGCAGTACTGAGAGAAATTACTTCTAATTATATTATAACGTGTTGCGGCCTTCAGTATATTACTACGTGTTGTATTCTTGGGAATTACATATAACGTGTTCCTGTCTTCACCGATATTGAGAGCAAATACATAGTAATATATTTTAACGTGTAAAAGCATTCAATATATATTACTACGTGTTGTAGTCTTGGGAATTATACATTGCGTGTTCCGGTCTTCACCAGTATTGAGAAAAATTACATAGTAATATATTATAACGTATTGCAGCATCCAAAGAAATCATTACGTGTCCCAGTATCCAGTACTGATATATTATTATGCGTTGTAGTTTTCAAAAATATATTACGTATCCTAGCTTTCCGTGTTATTATCATATAACATAGTAATATATTAATACATGTCTTTAGAAACTTCATCGATATATCACGTGTTCTTGGCTCTTTAAGTGACCTTTTGACTCAGCCTCGCTCTGTGTTGGTGGCATAAATTTCGCAAAGTAAACGTGAAAGAAATCGGGTGAAGTTTTCGTATGCTGTTGGGGAGGATAATATGCCGCACAGGCGCCTACGTAAGAGAACCCCTCTGAAAGAGAATAGTCATCCCGCACTACATCATACACCTTCACAGCATCGTAGACACATAAATACAGATAAACGTATATGTATGTAGAGTGGCTTACTATGTATGTATGTGAAAACAGGTATGCACATAGATATATATGTATATGTGATGTATTTGTCTTTGCATGTATACGTAGAGATGGGGAGAGATGGCATCACAGTAAATTAGTGTGCGTCTCTTTATACGTCAAGAGTATTTCAGATACTGGCATGTATGTGAATACTGCCGTAGCCTCCTTCTGTACAACGTGGTGATTATACGAGCACAGAGAGATATGTACATATATATATATATACATACATTATGTATGTAAATATATCTATACATATATTTACATGCATAGGCACCTTCAAAGTATTAGTGACCACGGGTACACCAGGAAAACGGCTGCACTCCTGCCGTCTCTCGTGTATGTCCTATTACGAGGCAGATACATATGACGGTAAGTTGCGGTTGCCAGGTGTTAGTTTCTACTACATTACTCAAATCTGAAGCAGCGTTTTGTATGTTGCCACTGTCCATCAACTCCACTAGATTGTCACTGCAAGATAAGTGACCACACATACACATATACCGCAGCCCACGCAAAGCGACTCGCGCGGTAGAACGACTGCTACTACTACTGCTACTGCTGCTGGTAGTGCTGTTGCCTCTTCTGTTGGAGTTGTTTGTGCGTATGTATCTGGGGGGTACGTATAATGTGTGGAGACTAAACCGCCGCGCATGTAATACAGAACGGCTGTAGGCCAGAAACATTACAAGTAGGAAATTGTAGTTACGCAACATGAACTAACCCCTGATGTCAGCGGGGGAGGGGGGAAGCACGCAGGCAGCTGTGTCCACGGCGATGCATATAATCTGAGACACGTGATATGAGGACACTAGCAAATATATTATACATACATAATATATATGTGTATACATTACACACATTATATATATCTATACATACTACATATATCATATATAATATTATGTTGATATAATATTATATAATATATATATTATATTTACATGTCTTCATGTGTATACGTATATATATATATATAAGCAGCTAGCTAACCTTCTTGGCCGCTGCACGGACTGTGGTTTCAATATCCATAAGGCATATTTGCAGCATCGTCTCCAAAATCAGAGGCAGTGTTTCTTCAAACTGCTTTACCTGCACAGTAATAACAGTGTGCCCATGGCAGCCAGCAAAACGTAATTCTCCTAACGTACAGAATAGTCATGACACACAAAAACATACACGATGCAGACATATATATATATACATATTTATACATGTTTATATATGTACATATATATATATATATATACGTGTGTGTATGTGTTTGCGCAGTAGTACGCACGTAAGAATAGCCACCAGAAAACCGCAATTCTTCCTACGTTTACAACCACCACCATACACATACGTAGGTTGCATTTTTTACACATATATGTTTATATACATATGTACATCGCGCGCCTTCGCGTGTATGAAAAAGTATTTCCATTGGCATCCGTAACCTGCTATACGTTTGTGACTGACAAATCTAATAGACGCTGTTCACATAATTATTAGCGCTAAAGAGTATGGCGGCTATTATATGTCTGCATCGTATATGTATTTGTATATGATGACTGTTAGTATGCTGTACAGCCCCGTCCTCATATAAATAGGGCTATGCAAGTATGCGAGGTATCTTGCAGAAGCACATGGCAACTGCATACGATATACAACAGCCACACACGTAAACCCGCTTTACACTGATTGTTGACTGCCAGTGATGTGATCCAACCGGCTACTGTTGTTATACGTATGCAAGCACACATACATGAACCAGCCGACATTAATCAGTCTTCTTTGATGTGAACAAACACGTATATATGTTGTGTGTGTATATACGGTGTTCTGCGGACGGTGAGAGGCCGCCAGCGACACTTCGAAGAGGCGTATATACGGTGCTGTGTGTTCGGAGTATTGAATGGGTGAAGCGCTGAAACTGTCAGAAACCGAGAAAAGAGAAAACGTTCCTTTCAAACTGGGTGGATTTACTAGCAAAAACACAGAAACAGGTTGATACCGGTCTTCTGGAAAAACACTTCACCCCGCCTTTTTATCGTTCGTCTGGCCTCCCCCACACCCAAAGCACACGTATACCGCGGTGTCAACTAATTACTGCACTTCACGTAACACACCATATATATATATATATATATATATATATATATATATATCTGCAACACAGTATACGCAAAAGCAATACATTATCTGAACGAAGCACTTTATAGATACGCAAGGCATTCTATGCACGCAGCACATCATGTATATGCAACACACCGTAAGTACGCAACGCATAATAATGTATGCAACATACAATATGCACGTAGTACGTATGCAATACATAGTATGTACGCAACACATGATACGTAAGTAACACCTACGCAACAGATAATACGTACGTAATATGTACGCAGTACATAATATGTACGCAGTACGTAATATGTACGCAATACATAATATGTACGCAGTACATAATATGTACGCAATACATAAAATGTACGCAATATATAATATATACGCAATACATAAAATGTACGCTAAACATAATATGTACGCGATATATAATATATGTACGCAATATATAATACGTAGGCACTATATATTATGTACGCAGTATATAATATCTCCGCAGTACGTGATATGTAGGCAGTACATATTATGTACGCAATATATAAGTTGTGCGCAATACATAATATTTACATAATACGTTATACTAACTTTTACGCAATATATGCATGTAGGACATCCGTGCGGTACAGCATCAAGAAGTCCATGTGTATATATATTGTAGCTCTCGGCGCATTTACTTCCGTCTGCATATGCTACGACGTCATTACCACGTCCTGTCAACAAAAACGTCAAACAACCATGGTACATATCTAAATGACATAACATACAGACATATACATACATACACACATACACACAGAGAGACAGACACATTTGCAACATGTACATATATATAAAGTGGTTCGGCTAGCTTCTTTTTGCTTCCTTTTCTCTCTCTCTCGCGTGTGTGTGCACTTTTGTGTACTTGTGTCCAGGCGTGATAGGAGACTTACATCTTCAGCAGTACGTACATTATCGGCGCCATTATTGTCTTCTGTCTTTTCATCTTCAGCGTCATTTTCTGCGTTTCCTCCCCCCGCCGCTCCCCCATCCGTCCCGGCGCCCTTTCTCTTGCGTTTTTCCTGTTGCTGCTGCGCCTTCTTTTTCTGGCGTTCCTTGCCTCTGTTCTTCCGCTGCTCAACTGCTGCAACTGGCGAGCAGCAAGTGCAGCCCTCACTGCCGCATTCGCCGTTTTCCAACTATTCCCCACCGTGCGACCCTGCGCCTGCATTTTCGCGTACCTCCCCCCTAAACCCAAAAACGTGTCCAGCTTCCCCAAAAACTGCGTTGCGTAGTTCTCGTACGTCCACCCAATGGCTTCGATTATTGCGTCCCCGAACGACGACTGCACGTGCAGTAAACGCAATCAACACCACCACCGCCACCACCGCCACTACCACCTTTACCGCCACCATCACTACCACCGCTATCACCACCACCAAAACCACCACCGTCGCCCATTGCAATGAGAAGAGGGTCGTGCACATCACACTCAAAAACGTGCCACACTCAAAAAGAAGTTGTCGTAATAATGACTGGTACGCCAACAGGGCATATCAACAATGAAAAAATGATGTGGAACGGGAGGCATACACACGTAGGAAAACACACATTACACAAATACAATAGACAAAAATATAATATACATCTCAAGTAAGCAGGATGACAGAAAATGATATGTTTTATATAAGGACAATGAAATTTGAAATACATGCTATTACGTATTTTATGACGAGGTATTAGCATGTAGTATGTCGTTAGGTAACACCACTACCATTGTGAACAGTAGTACTAGTAGTAGTAGTAGTTGCCGTAGTAGTGCTACTACTAGTAGTGGTAGTAGTAGAAGAACGAAAAAAGCCACCACCACCATAACGACCACAAGCACACAGAACAGGCATATCGCATTAGTATCAAAACACACAATACAGACACGTACATAATATATATAGTCACATCAATAGTTACATATACATACATATGTATATATTTGAATGTCCGTAGTTATGTACTTATTTCCATATCCATAATCATATATGTAGTTGTATACACATATATATATATGTATATATTTCCGCACATAGAGTTATATATATCTGTTTCCACATAAGGATTCATGGACGTGGGAGAAGGAAAGAGAGAGAGACGCTTTACAGCATTTGTTGCATATTGTGTCAGAGGTTTTTTTTTCAAAGACGATAAGAAGACACACACATATATCCAAACGGACGAACAATATAATACATCACAAGACAAAGGGGAGATGGCCGCAGCCACGTCTCGAGAAAATTTGGGAGGCAACATCAAATTAAAAACACATCTTCTCACATCAAAATGTTCCTATACTATGCATACCCAATCGACCAGCTGCATATATGTATCTGGGTATATGTCATACAATACGCGCCATCAATAATTTCATTGCATATGTATTATGTACTTCTACATACATTACCCCATACAACTAGCGTCAACAATCTCACTGCATATATATATATATATGTATATATATGTATATATAACTATATATACCTCTTGCACTATTTGATAGAATAGTGTCGTGCGTCACACTACACGTATATGTATAATATATGTATACGATCTTATTTAAACCTCATGAGCGCGTGTAACACACGCAGAGGCTCAAAATATGAATTGTGTTTTTTCAACATGTATACAAAGAGTATTACTGTAAAGGGTGAACAGTAAGCATGTAGAGAGCTTGTACCTATACTACTACTAGTAATACTACTGCTAATACTAGAAGAATCTACAACTTCGAGTATTACTGTAAATCGTGAACAGTAAACATGTAGAGAGCTTGTACCTATACTACTACTAGTAATACTACTGCTAATACTAGAAGAATCTACAGCTTCGAGTATTACTGTAAATCGTGAACAGTAAACATGTAGAGAGCTTGTACCTATACTACTACTAGTAATACTACTGCTAATTCTAGAAGAATCTACAGCTTCGAGTATTACTGTAAATCGTGAACAGTAAACATGTAGAGAGCTTGTACCTATACTACTACTAGTAATACTACTGCTAATACTAGAAGAATCTACAGCTTCGAGTATTATTGTAAACCGTGAACAGTAAACATGTAGAGAGCTAGTACCTATACTACTACTAGTAATACTACTGCTAACACAAGGAGAATCTACAGCTAAAACTACTAGTACGAAGTAATGCTGTCCTATGTCCTGTAGCTAGCACTACTACTGCTCTCACCATCTCTGTGTGAGCATAGAAATACGTTTCATACGAAAAAAAGCCACCCAGCTAGCCTTAAGACAGGAAATACTTTCCTGCTCTCTTTCCTCCACACGCGAGCACACAGACACACACACATGCATAGACACATAATATGCACACACCTCGAGTACACAAATACATACTGCGTAACAACAGCAGTGTATAGCTCTGTAGAGGTAGACACACACACCACATATAAGAACAACAGTATATCGCTTCACATAGATACACATACACAACCCAAGACGAGCAGCATGTAGTACTAAACTGATCATAGTAAACACAGACACATCCACCACATATATGAACAACAGTATATAGCTTTGCAGAGACACATATACACAATCCACGAAAAGCAGCATGTAGTACACAATAAATCACAGTATACACAGACACACCCACAATGTAAGAAGAGATCTGTGTATGCAGCTTCACAAAGATGAATGTCCTCACATGGCAGAGTTTTTCGGCCTCGAGACGCATAGCAGTCTTCCACTCAGCCACCTGCGCAGCACCAGCAGCAGAGAGTTGCGGCGTGTTCTCTTGACCCTCAGCAGCAGCTGCCGAAGAAGACGACGACTGTGGCTCCTTCTTTTCTGTTGCTTGTACATATTCAGCAATGCGGGCTCTAAGCGCAAGCGCCAGTTTCACTTCCCTCCGTTGTTGCTCCAGTGCGAACATCTCCTCACTTATATTTTCTTGGCGATGCTGCACCAGTTACACCCCACAAGCAACATACACACATGTAAATATACTTATATACTTATGTACAACACATACAAAATTATACACACACTGTGCTACACATACACATATACATATATTTACATATAGCAGGCTTGATAGATAGCCTCATATACATATGAAACATATATATACACACACTGTGCTACACATACACATATACAAATATTTACATATAGCAGGTTTGATAGATAGCCTCATATACATATGAAACATATATATACACACACTGTGCTACACATACACATATACATATATTTACATATAGCAGGTTTGATAGATAGCCTCATATACATATGAAACATATATATACACACACTGTGCTACACATACACATATACATATATTTACATATAGCAGGTTTGATAGATAGCCTCATATACATATGAAACATATATATACACACACTGTGCTACACATACACATATACATATATTTACATATAGCAGGTTTGATAGATAGCCTCATATACATATGAAACATATATATACACACACTGTGCTGCACATACATATACATATATATATATACATATAGCAAAAATAACAGATAGACACCTATACATATGTAACATATATATACACACACTGTGCTAAACATACATATAAGAATACAAATACGTGTAGCAAGCACAACAGATATATATCTTCCCAAGTTATATATATATACACTGTGCTACACATACACATATATAATATACACACATATAGCAGTATTGATATATACTTGACGCCCTCATCTCATCAGCATATGGACATACATACATACATATATGCAGATGTATGTACAAGTATAGCAGCTTTGTTCTATGTATATACATACCAGTTATCCACATATATATATAAACCCCTTCAGCTCATCAGCGTAGACGCATGCATAAGAATGTATGTATATACCTACGTAGTGAAGCTGTGCTCCTCGAAGTCATATACATATAAGAGCACTAATAATACACTACACTCCTTCAGCTCATCAGCGTATACACCTACATACAAACATATGTTGCAACTGTTCTATATATATAGCAGTAATATGTACATATGGTAAACGCCTGCAGCACCTCGTCACACATCAATATATGTACATGCTTAACGATTATGTTATATATGTAGCAGTAATATATATGCTGAACGTGTTCAGCACATACATACAAAATGGTGAACAAGAAAAAAGACGTAAGTCTCTTGTTGAAGAAAAGATCGCGGACGTACTTCTAGAGCAGCAGCTCTCACGTGAGTTCACACAATATAAACGCCCGCGTCGCACTGTGTAATACAGACATGCGTAGTACGTGCGAGAATGATATGTTTGATAGTAGACACGGGGCGTGTAAGTTGCTTCACCTGTAAACGTGAGGCCTTCTTACTCATGTGTCTATGAAGACGTTTTTCGTGGTACACCTACTGTTCGTGCTACAGTGATATGTGCTTATGTAAGCATGCTGGTAAGTCAGTATTACTACCCGTTATAGTATTATAAGCGATATGTAACTCGCATTTACAAACAATCTCACGCTCACTGATGCGTGTACATCAGGAAAAAGCTCCTAGGTTTTCTTGCAAGTCGCCCAGGCATATTCAGCCATGTAAGTTGTCACTTGAGCAAGTAGGGTTTATGTATGTGTGGCATGTCTGTGTGTCATGTGTTTGCACTGTCCATCTATATGCAGTGCCTGGCTGTATGTGCATGTATGTGTATGTTGTCTCTGTGTATATAACTTAAGGATATCCTTGTCTGTATGCAGGTGTATGTACGCGCCTCTCTTCAACAAATGTGGTTGAGCCAGAGAGCTTCCTACACAGACAGGAAGCTCTGTCCAATTCTCTCCAGTGTGACTGCGGTCTATCCTGCTGATTCCTTTTACTTCACTATGTGTGCTGTCATGCGAAACTACGACGGCTCGTGCTCTTGCAGTGCAGTAGTGCACAGCCTCCCCCTTCACATGTTAGCTACATACTACTTACGCGCAGACTTCCTGCTATTCGAGCGCAGCATATCTCTCTCATACATATATATATCTCTATTGGGGCTGCTTCCTAGTTGATTTGTAGAGTCTTCTCTCCCTGACTCATCAGACTGAGACCCTTTTACGTTGTTTCCTATGTGTGAAAGGTCTGCTTGATTTACCTTGGGGAACCTACTCGTTATTTCTTGCTGCTACTGCTGTGCTGCCTCTGTACTACGCTACATGTACACATGCACAAGACAGATCTCTAGTATACAAGCATATTACGCACACAGGACGACAGTGAAACTCTCTGCAGAACACATTCCTTTCGAACAGGCGACTGGCAATAAAATTCGCCACGAATATCACTCACGGAGAGAGAGAGAGACAGAGAAACGTATACATAAATATGCAGAGCGAGAGAGAAATTGAGAGAGAAACACACGAGAGCATATTATATATATATATATATACATATATAGGGGGAGAGACAGAGGAAGGTGTAAATATATATATATATATATATATGGGAGAGAGGGAGGGACAAAGAAAGGGAGGAACGTATGTATATACATATATATACAGAGAGAGAAAAGAGACGTATATATAGAGGTGTATATGTTCACTAAAACGCTTGCTCTTCTGTGTAACAGGCGCTGAATGTGTCTCTGACTCTTCCCTCAACAGTCTCCTCCTACTCGCTCAGCGTGATATACGTGTCCGAGAAACGTAGTCTCCATTTTATGTACAACCCCCGTCTGTCGTTTGCAGACAGAGGGTGTGTCCGGACCGCGCCAGCATACAACTTAACACATCGTGTGTCCATGCTAGCACAGAAATATAAGCAACAGGCAACTACCGCGCACACACACGCACACACATACAGGCAGAGCCGCAGACACAAACACAGATTCATTCACGCACAACGCGACACACACAGTCACACAAACACACACCCACCCTCAACAACAAGCGATAGGTCCACAGAAAACACAAATCCATGCACATACACCCACACAGTAACACATAAATAGACACAAACACTCACACACATTCAGAGAGACTCATCTACACGTACATGTTCATACGCATCCAGAAGGAGAGATACACACACAAGTGCAGGGAAATGCACAGATCCACAAAGAAACAGAGACACACCTCTCTCTCCATACACGTAGCAGACAAGAAAGAGAGAGATTTTTTTGTTTGAAGGAGGTCGATCAGAAGACAATCCCCACGATCCTCATACATCAGAAAATGCTGGCGCGTAGATAGCGCCGGTGAGAGAAAGAGAAAGAGACAAGAGAGAGGAGGTTAAGGGCATTCCGCAGTGTGCATGCATGAGTGAGTGGTTAGTCGTGGCAGCGGAGGAAGTCACCTTGCTATCCTTTATCGACCATTTCCACAAACATGGCCATTTTGAGTTTCCCAATGTATGGCTCCAGTTCCTTCGGAGCCAAACAGCATCATGAAGAAGAGGCTGCTGTCGATGATAGGCATGTCCTGGGCAGCTGCCGAGCCGTACTGATCGTACTGCGCCCGTCTCTCCTCATGCGCCCCATGACCTGGTACGGCCTCGCCGAGCTTCTGGAATTTCCTCTTTGGCCTTGGGGTCGTCTGGATTTTTTATCGGGGTGATACCTCAGCGCCAGCTTGTAGTACTTGCCTGCGAATTTCCTCCTGAGAAGCGTCAACCGGCACCTCCAGCGCATCGTACAACTCTTTATTCGGCCACTTCCTTCCCCTTTGCACCCGTTTTACTACTACCACTACTATTGCTGTCGACGCCTTTCCTGCCTGCAGCCCCTCCCGCCTGCGACGACGAAGAAGTTGCTCCAGCTCCATCACCCTTCTTACTGCGTCCATGTTCTTCATCTCTCTCTGCGTCTCTTGCCGCAGCCTCCGCCTCCACGCGCTCGGCTTCCTCTGGTAAGGAATACCAGTTATCTTTCCACTCCTAATACAGACACACGCATATGATGATGTACACAGTACATAGTAACACTCTCTCTCTCTTTCTGACACACACACAAGCACATTTAACAGGAGTGCTCAATGCAGGAGGGGAGCGAAACTCTTCCAGCTCTTCTTAGACACATACACTCCAAAAACGCAGCACTACCAGTCACACACATTACCAGAACTTGGGAAAGGATACAGTCCACCACCAAGAACTCTTCCGTATGTATAAAAATAATGTTATTCAAGCATCATCAATCACAAACCCCCCAAAAAACCCACAGACTCAGTAAGGACTCTCCTGCAACTCTTGATATATATATATAACATATGAATGCACCAGGAATCACCACACCCCATAAGAATTTGTACACTTCGCTAGAACTCTTGCAACTCCTGATCCATATACATGTATAAATGTAGCAACAGGCACACACACCCCGCAAAAACCTGAAGAACCACACACACTAGTAAGAACTCCTGCAACTCGTGAGAGAGATAGATATATGTCTGCACAAGCAATTCTCAGATACATCACGACTTTGTGACACACTCAGTAAGAACTATATAGATATTACACACACAGCAGCAGTCACATACACTACAGGAAGTTCGTACAGATACTAATTCCTCCTGCGACAGCAAGGATTTACTACTGCAACTACTACTACTGGTACTACTACTACTGCAGCTGCTGCTGCTGGGAGCCCAACGTTCCTGCTGCCCTTCATGCTTATGTGGTTGCTCTGTGCTGTTCCTCTATTTACGGGTGGCAACCGAAATACGTGTAACATGCAGCTTTAGACTACCGGCTGCACACTAATAAATATGCCCTAAGGCCTTGTTGCTGCGCATTAAACATATACCTGTAATGAAATATTTGAGGCACAGGCGATGCCTGGTATCAAGAGTTACCAATGAAGGGCTTCCATACAGACATAAAAGCAAATATTTCCTTGGCACGCAGCCGACACATGCAGCACCAATAGCAACAGTCAGAGACTGGTGAGTAGTATCGATGACACAGCAGCATACCGTCTTGGACCGCTACTGCGATCAACTGCAGCAATTAAAGGAAACATACGCTCTTACACCGTGGGTGTCGAGCTGTATGTCTATCTGTGTGTGGGTGTGTGTAGCTGTCTCTCTCTCCGTCTATGTGTGTGTCCTCTGTGGCTGTGTGTGTGTGGCTGTGTCTGTTTGTATCTCTGCGTGGTCTGCGTGTGTGTCTTGTGTGTCTGGGTGTATCTCCCGCCGCATGTGCGTGTGTGTATCTATATAAACGCGTGTCTCCCTGCATATGTGTGTGAAAGCCGCAGTGGTTATACGAGCAGTGTTACGTCGACACCCTCGTCTAACATGTTGTCTTTTAATGCGAGAGAAAGAATTAGAGACAAGAACTAAGGGCACTGCACATGCGCTAAGGCTCAAACGAAAGACGACGCTGTGTGTGGTTCTCCAGAAAGCGGGCACACAAGTGTGTAAAAGATTGCGGGTAGAGGCGTCAAGAAGTTCTGTATGTCACTGACACTGTGAAAAAAAGCAGTGTTTCTCTTTCACTGTAGAACGGCCGCTGCTACTGCATGTCACTTTGGGAAAGAGGTAGTATTTCTCTTTCTATGTAGAAACGGCCGCTGCTACTGCATGTTACTGACTGTGTGGCAGAGGCAGTGTTTCCCTTCCTAAGAAGAAGCTGTCGCTGCTACTGCTGCAGTGTTTCATTTTCTAAGTAGAAGCTGCCGCTGCTATTGCTGCTTCCACCCATGTGCTGCGTTCCGCCGCCTTTGTTATTACAACCTTCGTCGCTGCAACTACTACTGGTACTACTAGTTCTACTTTTACACCGCGCTGCTATTACTGCATTATCGTTGCTGGTGTGGTACTGTTCATCACATCATAACAGTAGCTACCACCGCCACTTCTACGCGTCCCGCTATTACTGCATTTCTGTAGCTAGTAGTACTGCTTTTTTTGCCCTTAAAACTACTACACTAAGGAATTACTACTACTGCAGTCCTGTCGTCAATACTACTGCCTTCATCCCGCTGGTACTACTGCCTTGTCACCGCAGATGTGACTGCTATTACGCCCCAGCGTCAACGCAGTAAAACATTTGCTCGGCTGCTGCAGCTGCCGCAACTGCTATTTCTCTCCTGCTGCTAACACTACTGCATCTTCGTTGTCCTGACTACTCCAGTACACTTTCTTCTTCGCGCGTACTACACTACTACTACTATTATAACGACTTGTTGACCGCTTTAATTGTTGCCGCCTTCTTTTCGTCAATATTCAACACGTATGCTTGCCGCCTGGCTACACTTCTAACTACTACTTGTATGCCGGTGGGATTGCTGCCGCTCCCCTCTTGTATACATGTATATATATATCAGGTGCGCTTGCTACACTAGTACTACTGCTACTCCCACTACATGTACGCCGGTGGAGTAGATGGCGCTTTCATCTCGTCTATCTACATGTATATCGAACAAGGGAGCTCTTCGAACGCACCCTCTTTTTCTTGTCCCATTTTCTTCCTTGACTCCTTTCATGAATGGCTTCAGGAGTATTTACCAGACCCCGGCGAGTTGATAACCGGCAACACACACACCAGTAACAGGAAGCGCAACAGCTGCGATGACGCCTGCCCCCACGCCTTTGAAGAAGCCACCAACGCCCTGCTGCGACGCCCCCCACCGCCGGCAACACGAACAACGACGCAGCGCCTGCAGCCACACCCTTTCCCAACGTTCTTCAAGGCCGCTAGATATGCCGGCGCCAGCATCTCGTGGGCGCCCGCATTGAAAACAGACCTCCCAAAATCGTGCCATCAGGAGATATTAGCGAGTCGTCTTCCTCGGTACTACGCTTAGCGACAGGCCCCCCACTTGGAAGTACTGGCACCATGGCCCAGGCTGCAACACCAGACGCAGAAACACGCAAAGGGGAGAAGACCACCACAGAAACCATCGGCACCACCACCACCACCCCCAGCACCAACAACGACGGTGTAAAGAACAAAGGAAGGAAGAGACAGGAGGGGAAGCAGGCGACGGAAAACAGGGAGAGAACGACGGAAACAGGAAGTCACAGTGACTTGAGGAAACCAGAAAGAAAGAAAGGCAGACACAGTGCGGGAGAGAAAGGAAGATGTGAAGGAATCAGTCAACAGTGTCAAACCACCACCTCACTATCGCCCACGCTGCAGTATTAAAATGCCGACAGCTATATATATATATACATAGAGAGAGAGAGTAGGTTCCGGTTGTAGTCAATGCTGACAGCTATATATATATATATATGTCAAGAATATTATCAGCTGTAGTTTGCTGTAGTATAATGCTGACAGCTATATACTCGACCAATAATTCAAAATGCACGTAGCTTTCGCATGGTGCTGATAGTCATATATATGTTTGTATATTTGGAAAGTATTTCAAACCGCAGTACGCTTCAATATAGTCCTGACAAATATTTGTCTATACGGACAATTTGATTCAAAGGCCCAGTGAGATGTGGCATAATGCTTACAGCTATGCTAATAAACAATTTTTCAGACCGCAGCATCAAGTACACACATACAATTTTCAACAACATACACGAAGTACCGAGTGCTGACATTGAGAGAGGAGTAAAAAGCTCTTCCACACTACAATGTGGTGTCAGTAGCTAGCATATTAGTAAAGCCAGCACCTAAAGCAGCTTTCTCACCGACTAAAACACGGGTCACCACGCAGACTTTTGCAGAGTATATATTACGTATTTGAACTATTATATATATATATATATGTATTTATTTATGTATGTATATATGTATAATATTCGTTGACTGAAATATGGGTCGCCACACAGACCTCTGCAGAGATATATATTATACATTTATATATATGTATGTATATATTTACACATACGTATTGTTATTTGTACATGTATATAAATCTATCTTATATATGTATATATATACAAATATGTGCGTGTGTCGCGCGCTGCCTGAGACAAATATAGGAAGGAGGAGGAGGGACAGGGGAAAGACGGAAGAGAGGCGTTGAAGATGATGCTCTACGCTTCTTCACTCCTATGAGAGATGCTACAGTATACAGCACGAACATGGGAACAGTCAGTATCAAACACAACCAGGACGCAGGTCTATAACTTGAGAAGCGACGTATCTCGGGTGTGATCATGCGTGAAGAAGAAGACATACGTGGCTTACACAGACACTGGCAAGTGACGTAGCAGGAACCCCCTACCGCGCCCCCTGCCGCCCGCTCTCCAGTACTACGAGCAAGGAACAAACAGACGCACCCAAGTACTCCTACATCACCTTGCCAATGAAAAACAAGGCGCTGTTCGGCGCTCACTGTCATATATACATATATATATATATATGCATATATATGTACATACACATATGTGCATATATGTATATGTATTTATAATGATATATATAATATATATGCATATATATATACATATGTGCATATATATATATATATATGTGTACGTAAAATGATATATATATGTATATGCATATATATGTATATACACATATGTGCATATATGTATGTGTAATGTATAATGATATGTATATAAATATATATATATGCATATATATGTATATCCACATATGCGCATATATATAAATTGTAAGTATAGGTTATAATAATACACACGCAAACCAACCCGCTTACAAAAGTATCTACCAAGCCTACAACCATACTAAGGCGTAATCAAGAATGCGTCTGAGGCGGAAAGACGCATATCAGAGTAATGGAAATGAAATGAGTGCCTCCCTTTCTGTGTGGCTTTCAAGACGTTAGAGACACACACACACTGTGTCAAGGCGTTATTGCGACTGACGTACGTGCATATAGAGAAAACCCCCCCAAACGTACCTACACAGAAATATATGTTACTTACCACCACACGAAATAGGGTGTAGACAGCCATGCATCGGCAGATGATCGTAGTCACGTACGCAATCAAGCCCACACAGACTTGTACCCTACCTGTCATATGTATCCACTGGTCACGTAAATAGTAAGGCATACAGCCCTAAATATCAAGAAGCTTATGCAGACGTATGCCGATAGTACACCAACACATGCGAATACGGGGTTGGACTCATCACAAAAGACAACATGGAGTGCCAGGCGTCAGAAGGTGATCAGCACTCACCTCTCCGTACATGACTCAACTTACATAAGTATCGTACATTACGACATAAGGCAGTCAGCGTTCAACGCCGTAAACTGAAGCATACATATGCGAAACATCTGACATATACGTGTATGTATATGGGATTCACACCTATGTGAGAGCTACCCCCACATCAAGGCCAATAGTGCTAACGGTAATAACAAGAGGGCTGATGAGTATGACGCTGATGGTATGAGGCGTGCCCCAGTAATGATGCTAGCGGCATATAAATATGTAATATTTCAAAGGAGGAGTTTCAGCACAAATACACATTTAAGGGAGTTTCAGCATGGAACCAATGCGACGTCATCCCTTGAATATATGCCTACAGCACTGGAAACACCGTTGTAACACAGGATATGTGTCTCGTTCAATGAAAGCCACAGACAGAGACGACGTCATCAATTTACTGCAGAAAAAAAAATTCATGTACAGCGTACAAGGCAACAGGTAATTTCGACGTGGAAAGCCAGACATAGCCAGCGAATAACGAAATGTCGTTGTCAGTCCTGCAGAAACAGTGTCGAATCCCCCAACAAAGAAGAAAAATTATTTTTGCGCTACGTAACATGGGAAACTCACGACATAACGAGGAAACTGTAGAAGCAGCAAGAAAGCCGAGCATGCAAAACAAGACACGTCCAGCAAACAAAAGCGAACCAGCGCAGGCCATGCACAAAAACATGAAAGCGTGAGGAAATAACATCACCTGCCCCCCTCCCCCTTTCGCCCGTCCCTCCCTCATCCATCCAGCGATAGCAGCAGTGCTACTCAACAGCGAAGTGTCAATACAGTCATCACCAAGTGGAAGGAACATACACACGTCACGTACCCCTAGATAGTGTTGCTGCTGATGCTTTCTCTCGAGTATATTCAAGTGAAAGTGAAGTAGAAATAGAGGGCGTGTAGTTGCTGATGCTTCTCGTTGAATGATGAAATAGAAGCATGGTGAGTGTTGCTGCTGTCGATCCTCTCAGTATGTACAACGGGGTATGAGAAACAGAGAGTGCGTAAGTACTGCTGCTTTCTGTTCAGTGAGTTTAGCAACACTAGCAGCGGAATTATAGTGACCATCGCGCTCCTGACTGCGCTGCAGGTATGTTTCTTTGTGCATGTTCCAAAGACCATGAAGCAGGAATTTAGTGAATGGTGCTGCTGACGCACCTTTTAGAGTATGTTCAACGGAACACGAATACAGTACTCCATATTGCTGCACTGATTGCTTCTGCGTAGGTATTTCTAGCGAGAAAAGGCGGGATGTAGATATACAATCTACATGTATATATCGAATCTAGATATGCAGTCTTGTAGCTTCTGGGGATGTTGCTGTTCATGTTTTTCGAGCAGAGAATGCAGCATCATGTAGTCCTACTGAATGTCGCTGGCAACGCTTTCCCGTAGATCTACTCGACAAATGCAGAACGAAGAAATACGCACCCCATGTGCCTTCACAAAGTATGTGTTTGTGGTGTGCGTCATATTGGTGTGTGCGTCTGTGTGAGGTGGCTCTGCAATGTGACGGCTGAAACTGCCGCCTATACTTGTTCACAAGTACCCTGTGACACCAGTAGATAGTGAACATACACACAACAGTCTTGGCTGTACGGATAGCTGCGTTGTTGTTGGTGTCGTTTTTTGTGACGTCTCTCTGCCAGTCTTCTCTACTAGGACAAGCAATCACGAAGATGCATACACATCCTTAGGCTCTGATGATAGCTTCGTTGTTACTGCTGAAAATATATATATATATATACCTACTTACATAAACGCACATACACATTTGAGGTTTTCACCCCCCCTCCCCCTTTCCCCTCCCCGCAAGTAACACACTTACAATTCATATCAGTCTCTTCATGATCTTTCGCTTCTGTCGACGCTTCGTCGCCCCCCCCTGGTGCTGTGCTACGCATTTTGCTACGAAGACTTCCGAGGGGAGCTTTCAATGAGCGACTAGAACGCCTTTGCGGACGCGTGGTGCCATCTGCACTGGCGTTGGCACGATCTTCTGACGACGAAAAAGATATTCCAGAGCCCTGCCTATCGGGACGGCCGTGTTCTCCTGAAGCGCCGCTGCCTCCTCCTCTTCCTTCTCTCTGTGACGAGCTCTCAGATCCAAAGGAAGTTATGCCCGCGAATGGATTTCCACCCCCTGTATCACGTACGTTTCAATGTTTCCCATCCCAGACTCCTTGGTCGAGTTTGGTTTATTCTTCATCAAATGCAGTCGAGTGCGCAGTCCCCCTGCGCCCGTGCCTGCAGACATGCGCTCAGACTCTTTGCGTTGCCGCGTCTTGGACCCTCGGCACCGAGCCAGAAGTCTACACAGCGGCCCACGTGCGCGACGAGAAGGCTGTTTGCTTGTCTGTGGAAAATCTCTTTCTGAGCTTTTTTTTCCGTCCCCTACGATATTCCTTGACTTACCAGCGAATCCTTTCTCTTCAACCTTTCCCCCACTCCCTACTGCATTCAACTTACCTCTCCCGTTCCCCTCCGCAAAAAAATCTCTAGCGCTGCGAGCTCCTGCACCTCGGGCTCTGTCACTTGTAACGCCCTGCCGTTCAGCTAAGGCTTTACGAGCTGCTGCGCCTATTGCTGCTTACCGGCCGCATGCCCGTATCTCGCATAGGCAGAAGCTCGGCTCCACTACCGTCCAACAATACAAGGCTACAAAGAACAATGCCCGTTTTCTGTCCTATTTAGTGTTGTTACTTCCGCGCCTGGGTGTTTAGCGGAGTCAAGGCTTATCGACAAGCGAATGGCCTTGTTGCTTCTTTAGGCTGTATTGTCACACCACCTAGCGACGACAGGACCGCATGGGGGAATCGCCGCGACGTCGTACGCATATGAATTGCTGAACAGTCCCGATACATAGTACAGTAATTACTTTACACGGGACGAAGACCTGAAGCACTTGCAGCAGCTGTGAAACCTGAAAAATTGTAAACACCCCCCAACACGGAGGAGCACCGACCACTGTAGGAAACCAGATGACACTGACCCTATCGCACGCCGGGGGGACACCCAGGAAGCCTACTTCCTCAGGCCTGAAGTTGAACATGCGGTTCTACGTAGCAAGAAGACGCTCCTCAGGAAGATTTACAGCAATCTCTGCGCTTGTGCTATTGCAGTATCATACCTTTCAACGTCACGCAGACTGACGTAAGAACGTTCCTTCACAGACACCTAAGAGGCAAACGCTCAGCTCTAGATGCGACAGGAGAGCACGATAAATGTAATTTTTCTCGTCACATACAGACGCTGGGGGCAAACTACCCGATTACCATACGTACAGCATATGGTGACCGCTACGAACACTTCGGCTTGCAATGACGGCACGGAGACGCTCGTGAAAGTGAGGCTGTGCTGCCCACTATGCTGAGTGCTCCATAATCTGATACACGGTTACCCTTCACAGGCCTCCCTGTTGGAGTACTGTTGACGTCGTGTAAGGTGTACAAAAGTACTTCGGGTGTCTCTAGTGGCGTTTGCATCCGTTGCGGTGGCTACTAGTGCGCTAGTACCCCGCTTCACGCAAGGTAACATTATCATCTCTAGTCAAGTGAATATGCAGGGAAAGATTAAAGGCTGCAGTTACGAAGAAGTAAAAAGCCACGCCCGCATGAAATGACGGATAAGTGACACACAGTTTCAAAGTTACCTGCGACACATGCATGTGTAAACCTCCGCATCAGAATGGCATACGGCTCCGTCGCGTTGGAGTTACCATCTACCCTCATAGAAGAGCTAGTACTTTTTTACGGAAAAAGCAACCTGAACGCCTACCAAAATCGAGTTGATGGCGAAAACACGGTTGACGTAGGACGCCTTGCTATGGTGATCTTGCCGTTAGCTAGTAAGCACCCCGTGCTGGGGTGGCGGCGGGCGGACATGCGACAATGCTGTCTGTGGCGTTCCCTTGGACGGATTAGGTACCAGACTCGACCAGAGGGTAGCAGAAGTACCTCAGGAATATCTTGGTTTGTGGAAACAAGGATTCTTAAGGATCAAGAAATGTCAGCTGGAGCGTATCCCAGCGTCGTCAGGCGAGTGTCCGTTGCGGCTCAGCAGTTGTAGCTGATCCTCCTCCCCGTCGCGGAGCTCGCAAACCACCACCCTCTTCGCTTGTAGAAGCACGAGAAAAAACCAGAGAATGCGAGAAACTCTTTGACAGCTGTACGTGCAACGAAGCGTCTCTCCTGTGAACACCACGCTGTAGTGAGGGAGCCGATTAAACACGTTACATCGAAAACCTGGGTAGGTCACACGCGGTCGGGAAATACGGCTACCCGACCGAAGCTACGTGGGCGCCAGCTGTATACTGACGAGGCGCAGCTTGACGTGCTTATCACCACTTGCCAGTATTCAGCAAAAGTCGGAAATAAAACGACTCACAGTTACGTGAGCTTTGTAGCCGGAGTCACTTAGGTCACACCGTCTTCTACAGTGCGGTACAATGGTGAGGTGTTTACATTGTAGCTTTCGCCCCAGCACCAGGCACACATACGTAAATGCATGGGAGGTCAGTTCACTGGACCTGGCGAGCCGGATTGCCACCCAGCACGTGGCTTAGCACGCTCCGACTGGTTGCGGTTTGCGGTTTATGTCGCACGAACAACTCAAACACGTGAGAAGCATTCCACGGGTTGATGTCCCGTGAGCAAGGGCTGTGAAAGCACAAGCAGGTATTGATGTGCTCTGCTCCGACTATTTATTGCACGGTCTCTCGCGGCTGACGCTTTTGAAGGCACGCTCCCCTTACAAGGAAAGCTAGTTGCGAAAGCCTGGTGACGCAGTGCAGTAACAGCTTCCACACCCCTTTTCACGAGGGTTAGGAAGCTCGTACTAGTTCAACAGTCGCGAGGTAATTTCTGTGGGAACGATTTTACATCATTCCGCCGAATACGAACAAGATCAACCGTAATTCAACACTTTACTTTCAAACGTGCGTCATGCATGTAGCAGCGTAGCCTGGGCAGGACCCCGCAACAAAAAGTCACAAATGAGCACGCATTAGTCGAAAAGTTGCGGCCTCTGGGAATGTACAACGTCTTACCTGAACATACGTCGGAGTCTCCCCTGCGCCAGCCCCTATCCTAAGCGGCTGCTTACTGTAGCCGATGGTGGCTGAGCTGTTGCTGCCTGTGACTGGAAGTATGAACTGTTGACGTAGAGCATGTTTTCAGATATGCACGTGGTCCAGACTCGCTATTCCAGGAGGGCTGATTCTGTGCAGACGGGAAACGGCAAACTGGAGCGCGTAATTACACCGTGAAGTGGCTGACAAGATATTGGGCTTTCAAATGTGTAAACAGAAGTGTCGGCGCCTGAACCATGTCAAGATGCTCATGACAGGACCGGCGCTGTTGACTGTGGTTGACCCTCTTTCACCAATACACCGCGCGGGATGCAACAAGGTGGGAAGCAGCCGGTTAGGCGCAGCAGATAGCTTGTCAGAGTGTATGTCATACAGAGATTTTTCCGCTGGAACTAAGTGTGCTACGCCGAGCAGGATGTGTGTATGTCCGTTTTGCTAATACCAGCTTGTGATCACTGCTTTCCCGTCACCTTACCTCGGCCGCCGAATCAACTGAGCCGGTCTCCGCACTAACAATAGTACACCTTTCCGATTGAGTCATCGTGTTCAGCAGCAGCATGGAGATTGAATTAGCTGTCCCAAGGTCATTGTATGTCGATCTCTGTCGATGCAGCAGTGACTGACTGTTACAACCCTCCCCTACGCAGTGCATGCAAACCCTGATATCCCTCTCTGATGCGCATCAATGCATTCCTCGCGGAGATTGTCGGTAGCACGGGTGGCGGTTGGAGGTGATCTCTCTCTAACACAACTACAGAGAGTAAAGTACTTCGCGGAATAATATTGCCAGCAGCACAATGGACGTGGTATACAAGTGATGTACATACGACGATATGCACTTGTTGCAATCGTGGGAACAGCACGGCAGTTACAAGCGCAAGCCTACACGGGCGCGTTAAAAAGCTGCACGCTCGTGAACCCACACACGTGTTTAAGACGTGGCTTTTATAAATCTGGCAAAACAGACCACCCGGGAGTGAATAACCAGGCGTCAAATACAAAGCGGGGATGCCGTGAGCATTGTGATAACAGTTGTAGTAGTCTGCCATCAGGTCTACGGGTAGCGCTACGGTGTACGTATACGACAAGAGGCACATTCCGCAAGCTCTACGGGTCAGGAGGTAACCAAAGTGCAACCGGTACAGCACACACTCGCAAACATATTCTCGAAAGGAAAGCTAGGAGTTATAGCCGAGGAGCTTTGTGGCGAGCACAGCAACAGGAAGCAAATCCGTTGGAGTTCGCCTTAACTAAATGCATGTCTACAGCAGACACGAAGGCAGCATGTATGAATGTGGCCGGAGTAATGCATCAGCCGAAGGTCAGCGGCTAGTTTGCTGTTGGCTGACGCAAGAGCCAGCCACGAGTGACATACGCGTCGAGGACGGCACGAACCTGACCTATCGCGAGATGTTCAACTTCATTTACAAAGATACACGTTAACGGCTCATTTTGCCGGTGCCTGTAATCATTCAGGTGAATACTGCGGTATCAAAGAACTCCCTACGGCGAAGTGGCGATTCCGGCCGCAGTCACAGGTGGATTTTCCGGTTTATCTAATAAGCCGTAGTTGCTCAGATAGCTGCACCACCCTGGCGATTCCAAGCAAAGTGACCACTGTACTCCACAATTTTCGCTGTAAACACCTACTGTGTCGACTTCTTGACCACGTCATGCAACGAATTCACGCCTGCGTAGACACGTACGACGGCAGCAATGTAGCTACTCTTAGCTGACTGTTCAGGAGATAGTCTCGTACACTTTTTCAGCGAAGTTTATCACACACTCTGTGCTATTCAAGTCCAGTCGTATATCGTGCTGAAAGGAGGCCACAGTTGATTGTCAGAAATCGCGCCAGCTTGGATTACGTTGAAGTGTACGTTGATTAATGAGACATGCAACGCAGTCACACTCGCCACGGGCACGCACGCCGCTCGTCAAAATAAACACATACAAAGTAAATACGCGACTGTCGGATAGCTTTGAGCATTCCCTAGACCATGTCAGAGCATGTCAAGGTGCAATCATCTAGCCGTTGAAGAACTGTAGTGACGTTGTGAGCCTGCTCTCATTCCGGGATTCTCACGATTCTCACTAGGGCACGGCGCACAATGGATTCCTTCTTAGCTCGTGCGACAGCCAGATTCTTTCAGCCCCCGTCCTTCCGTACGTGAAACCTCTACCTGCCATATCCTAGCGCGGCTCACGCATGGTGTCGTTCAGTGGTGGAACAACTGTGCATCCGTAGAAGTGCACGAAGGAAAACGGGAACTGGCAGCTTCAACAAGAAGAGGATAAACCAGCCGACCTTGTTTACATATAGCAACGTAACCACAGTATAAACGGACACCCCCACATTTTCATATATACAGAGGTCCATCGTTAGAAGGTATATCGTTGAGAGTTGCATTTCAGAAAGCTTGTACGCCACTTTACGTGCCACGATTCGGAGGCCTTCTGCCTTGAACGACTCGTGCGGACGGACAGGGGGTACATAAGTGGGTGTGCGTTTTTTCTTGAGGGTGCGGAGCTATACGTCAAAGAGGGTTTAAGCGAATCTCTCTGCGGCACCCTTATTGGGCACAGGCTTTCTCACCGTGAGACACGTACAGTATCATCAACATGAATACTTTTATCACAGACCTTCAAACTGAGTCCCTTGTTCACACCGCAGAAGGAAACGCTCCGCAGACGTCTTCGGTTCCTGCCTGCAGTGTGTCAGCAAGTGCTTATACTCCCACGCAGCTCCCTCCGCCACGCACTGAGTCCGCTTACAGGGGCATTCTGGCACCAGCGCCGGCCGAGCAGAATCGAGCGACTAGAAGAGTGACAGCTGATGTCAAAAACCGCGTGCGAACTGGGTGGCTCAAGGAGACCATCTAGTCAGCACAGGCATCGGATGTGCGTAGACTAACGCACGCAGAGGACTGCCGACAGCTACAGTCTCCACTGAGACAGTCCACGTGCAGCGGCATGCCACTCGCTCAGATCTCCAGAGAAAATTCCATCACATTGCAGCTGAGCTCTAGGAAATATCGTGCATAAGGAACACGCCGCACGGCTTTCACGTCTTCTCATAGGGTGTAGAAGGAAAGCTCTGCCACACAACGAGGAAAAGGCAGCTTCGGTGCACGCACCCGGAGCACGGCCACACTTGCAGACGTGAACCGCGTAGTGAGACAGACAGACGGTCAGCGTCATGATGTTTGTAGGGTGGAAGCCAGTGCATGACTCTGCAATGTTTACGTGTATGGATTGAACGCCATTGACGGAGGCCGCGCATAAACACAAGAGCACCAAAATGCGCTGTGCCTAACATCTCTTAACAATGCGGAGTACGGACACAACCAGCGTCAAGTTACGTCCACCGCAGTTATCCGATCACATTAGTTAACGCTGCTGCTCCTAAGTGTCAAGCTTTTAAAGAAGACTAAGTAGTAACGGATAAAGTCGCCCTTGAACCCTTCAAAGCCTATTCAGAGGCTGCTGTTGGTTTGAGAGAGCGAATCATGTGGCTGCAGACGTCCTAGGGATGCACTCCGTACAGACGCTAACGCTCGTCTGCTGCCTAGAGCACACCAGTGCTGCTGAAGCTGCTGCGGATGTGAAAGAGCCAGTTTTCGGGTTGCAGCTGTTGGAGAGCGAATTTTGGGGAGCAGCCATTCCACAGACGCCCTGTGAACTGCTCTGTTGTTGAGCTGATGATTCCAATGCTTCGTGCTTTTTCTTGGTTGTAGTAGGCGGACGTTCAAAACGCGCGGCCTGTAAGATTCCACCGTCAAACTTCGCTAAACTCGCGCAAGATACGTCCAAAATAGGTGCCGCCGAACATCTCCTAAACGACCGCGCTTACATATTTGCAGCGTGGGCGTGGGCGACGGATATTCACGTACATGCGCGTATAACGAAGGTCATCAACACGGCAGCCCTTGAAAGCATACTTATGCAGTAGAAGACCATTGTGTAGTCTGGTCAGGTGACTACCAAGGCTGCCGACCATGATCAAAAGTCGCGTGCTGGGTGGGCGTTTTCTCTAATCTCCCCCTCAGAAGTTTTGGACATGGCGGGTGCTGCAGTCCGCGGTGCGACGTCGATCATGGCTTCTCAGTGCGGCTTACAGAAGTTTCTCCCTACACTCAGGTCCTGACCGTATGTATTATTTTGGTCACACCGGACTCGCTTACGCCGAACCCTGCTTTGTGTGTAACAGCGTTCTCATTTTTACCAAATCGCGCCGGTGAACTGCTTCTTCTACTTCAGTCTCCAGCCTACCCGCACACATTTGACGCTCGGCTCCGAAAATTTCCACCAGCTAGAAGAGTCGTTACCCACGGGGGTCCACGACTGCGATCCTACATATATTTTTCCAGCCGAGTCGGGAACTACCGTGCGAACGGTGCGAAGTGAATTGAGGTGTTTGTCGCATATCTAAGGCCTCGACCGCATACACATCTCAACCCGAGCAGAACTACTGACATGCAAACGCTGCAGAGATGCTACGAGCTAAGGGCCAGAGTTGATAACGTAAGACTTGATCTGCCTCACTCTCTTTAAGGTGTCTAACCTGTTCCTCACGCCTGCATGCACATGCACCTAAGGCATTGTGTGGAAGGAGGCGCTATGCAGGACTCCGCTGTCCCGCATCTTCAGCTGGTGCCCCATCGACATTGTTCGCGCTCACCATGTGGGTGTATGTGGCGCAGTGTCGAATGAGTCAGTGCTCGTGCATTCACCATGTCACCTCCACCAACTCAAAAGCGGAGACAGCCCCTTGACGTGCTGAACTACGCGCCTTCGTGTTGCGGTGTGAGAACCCGTACCTGACCTCCTCTTCCTCCTAGCAAGTGTTCCCCCGAGCGGACAGAGAGGGTGTGGGCATGGTAGTACGTGATGCCAAGCCCGTTTCATGAGATCGTTGTCGCTTCAGCTGTGCTCCAGCGGCCTTTCTTGTGTCAGATTCACCGGTAAGGTTAGCTAGCACTGATTACAATTGCCTCATGACAGAAAAAGGGGGACCGTTCCTCAGTGGGCCCGCACGCTGTTACGACAATCACCGGTGGAGTTAGCATCCAACAACCTGATCTTCACGCTCCAGTCCTTGATGATCTTCGCAAGTTCTCCTCCGCCGCTTTAAACGCACAGCAACGAGACTGGCGTTGACAATGTGGAGGGTCGCACACGTCAGCTGATCTAGTCGGTGGTCGAACCGAGCTTTCCGACGTAGCGAAACGAGGCTTGAGTATAGGCCTCGCATAGTGGATCGCTCACTTCCTGTCCGTACCGTGAGTAATACTGTTAACTGTAGCCTCCGCCGTCATGGCCCGCGTGTTTTTTCTTTTTCGGAAGCCATTCCGGAAAAACTCAGTGGCCTTCAATGTGCGGTGAAGCCACAGGTGCGGATGCACCGCTGGTCAGCTGTTTGAGACATTCGCTGCTAGAGCTGCGCGGTGGGCCGACGATGGAGGTGGTGTTTCCTTATCGTGGGTATTGCCACACTCTCCGTCAAAAAGGATGGTATCGTACTGACAAAGCGCTGCAGACCAGCACGAGCAATTGGCTACCTCAAGAGCTGCCGTCCGTTAGCGAACGATTCGTGGCAGTCTCGTCCATCTGTCACAAGCACGTCTCTCGTGCTAGGGCTGCATTAGTATGACGCCGCTGTGTGCTATTACACCGCGACGTGGCAGGATGTTACCGCATTACGCTGCCCTAAAAATCTCGCTGCTGCCATTCCTGCCACATGTACCCTGGGGACGGTTTACTATTTTGTCCTTGTGGGACTTGCCAGTGCTGTTTCTCTCGGTAGCTGAGGATGGCATATGGATATGCACCTGCATCGTGCTGGCAGGACATCGGAAGCCTTCTCTATGAGGTTCCCCGCCTGAGTGTTCGAAGGCAGTCAGTGTTTTTCCAGCCCACCGCCCCCCACTAGCCTGGCGTGCCCTACGTGCAGCAACGCTGGCACTCAAATCCTCCACCTGAGGAAGGTCGCATTTCAAAGTGCTACGCATGGTCTAAGCGTACGTACGTAGTCGAGCAGAAGGTGTCCGTTACATCTGCGGCACGCACACAGACACACACCACCCTGAGGAGCATACTAATTTAGTGGAGCAAAGACTGTCCGCAACTTCGTGGGCATATGCAAGGAAGCACTGCACCTCTGCGAGAATGAGCGTACGGACGTACTCGTGTACAGGCTGTCCACTAGACTTTGAGCATATAGTAGGGGGCACAAAACCCCTGCGTAGGCGGACCCTTTTCATGAGCCGCCTGAGCAGTTTCCTGCAGGTATCACGTGCACATTCGCAATCCAGTTTTGCGAGTGGACGAAGATCATGTACTACTTGCAAGCGCAACGGCGGGGTTTTCGAAAGTCAGTAGACGCGTAGCAGCTGCGATAGCACTAGCAAGGGCGGGGAAGTAAACGCGAGGACGTCGTCCTGCGGCGGATGCCACTGTTTGACACCCCATCTACACACCATCCGGGGGAGTACCCGAACTGGCTGTGCTGTTTGCTTGATGCTTTACAGGCAAGTAGATAATTATAGCCACCCGTTTTCCTCTCACCAGGGTGACGAGTGTATACAGGGGACACATAGTGTATGTAACACAATGGGGAGTGAACCTGTCCCTAGTTAAAAGCACCGAGTCTGCAGCCAGTAAGGCTCATGAACCGCTTCGATGCACGGAGCTATTGCAGGCTCCGTGTCGTTTGCGTGCCCCGCAGGGGGAAGTGCAGCTCTGCGTGATTCCGGTCCGAACATGATTGAAGCAGCGTGTGTCGCAGTATGGAACCCCCTCCGCGAGTGCCCGTTCTCCTGTGGGTGCCCAACAGCACTCCTTTTCATGCTGCCTGTTGCTGAGTCAGATCATATCTCACTATCTGATGAGTGAACAGCTTTACGATCTGTGAACTGAGAGGCATAGAGCGTGCGTGGAGTACTCCCTCGTGGTCCAGCTGCGCTCAGAAGCTCTCCCTTCTGCCAGCTGCTGCGGCAGTAAGCGCGGCAACAGTACCCATGGCAGCTGTCGTAAGCGTACAGGCTCGTGTTTCCTTATTTCTTTGTACGTGACCATATCTTGTTTGATAGCGTCTGAAAACAAAAGGCTGTGTCTTTCGTCTCTTCATGAATGCAAAGATGCATACCGGCGCTCCCCCCCATCGCCGTGTACTTTCCGAGGCAATCTCGCCGCGCTCAGCTAAACCCCTCGTCACGCTTATCTCACAGGCTTACCGGCGGCTTGAAAAATGCATCTCTTGACACGATCCTCCCTTCCCCGCCTCTCTTAACACGATCCTCACTTCCCCTGTTTGCCGGCAGGGTCGTCAGCTGTCGCCCTACACGCATAATGACATTCTCCCTTTACTCTTCATCTCCCCGCCTCTTCCGCTCCACCGCTAATAGGCAGCGAAGTATCGCGCCTCGTCTCAACTTCAGCTGCTCAGGGCCCCCGGTTTCATTCGGAACTGAGTGACACGGCCGGCCTATCGTTTTCAAACAACTTCAATGACGCTGGGGCTCAAAAAAGTATTCGGAGCAGACGTCTGCAGCATAGCAGCCAGAACAGCGTAGACGGCGACTCGGAGGTCGGGTGTGCATCGCGTCGCGTTGGGTTCGATTTCCAGCGTTTTTCTATGAAGTGCCTTGTCTTTTTTGCCGTCTTACCTGCCCTCACATTTTCTCTTCTCCCTGTCCTTTTCCCTCAAGCGAGGCCTTTGGTAGGATGTGGGTACTGTGGTGGGGGGGCCTCATGAACGCCACAGCATGTGTTAACGGCTAGAAGACCATCCATTAATATGCACAGAGTGAAGAGGTCTGCTACACTAGCGCTTTTTAGTATAATGTACCACTGTATCATCGTTTGTTAGTGTACTATGCAGCTGTAGTAAGCAGTTGTATGTATACGCGTACTCATTCTCTGGCGTGAATTACGTACGCGACTGCGTCTGATACGTGTCGAACCCATATTGCACCCTGTGTGGAATAGTTTCGGCGCCAAGGATATGCCTCGGGCCCGGTACGTAGTAAATGGTTTACGAGAAACCGCGGCGGGTTGTAAACAAAGCCGAAAGATTTCATATATGTATTTCACTGACATTTGCCAGCGCTCCCGAGACGACGCAGCATGGGAAGGGTACATGAAGGTAACAACGGTAACTGGGTGGTCAGCATCATATGCTGTGCCCTTCGAGTCTAAACAAATCTCCTATCGAGATTCAGAGGTTGAATATCTCGTTCCACAGAATTCTTTTCCGTTCTTGGGAATACGTCCCCGCTGACTAACGTGCAAGCGTCCGTTATAATTCCGGCCGCTTTTCACTTTGCCTCTGACTTTTCACGCGCACTTGCTTCCTCTCGGCTGGCTTTCTCTTGGTTGGCGTATATCTTCGTCCGAGCTGCTTCGTGGTAGCGTGGATGGGCATCCTTCTGTGGCTAGGTCAACAGGTACTCAAAATTGTCGCTTACGAATATACGCGTAAGTGGAGTTCCTCGCTGCCGCCCCATTTGTATACTAGTGTGTTACCTGTTATGTCTTCCTCCTTGTCATCAGATATTTTTGATTCCTCTTGTCTTTTAGTCATAGTCGTCGAAATGAGGGTTTCTGCTGCACTGTCTACACGAAAAAAGATGTGGGATTTGAAAATTGTGTCTCAGCTTCGCTCCACCACCCCCTTTATGCAACCATTCAGCACGTGTGTGTGTTTCTATACGTAGGGTTCAACAGCTCAGTCGTGCTGGGTATATCACGGCCTCACATGTATTTGTCGACTCTAGGCTGTAACAAGGATTTCTGACCCTGCGATTACACTGAACTTATTTGTTTAGACATCAGATTGGTGTCCTAGAGTCGATTGGCATTCCTTAGTTCCAAGCAGGGTCGTTGGTCAGAAAACAGATGTAGGTCACCTAGTTTTGCGCGTCTTCATATCGCTGCCGCACGAGAACATATATGTCTGCGAGGCACGTATGCAGTACAATCACAAGAGGCCGTGACGCACTCGCGAAATGCGTACGGCTGTGTATGACGGCTTTTTCTGCGTACTCGATCCGCTTCTTCTCTACAGGAACGCTATTCTTCTTTTCTGTATCCAGGCTGTTCTCTGCCTGCTTTTCAATGCCGACGCCCGTCTACTTGTGGCGATGCACAGCTACTCATAAACGCGTACTATTTACTGTACATGTACGTATATACAAGTGGGGCACTGGGAAGCGATGTGCGACTATTTGTTGCGGCTGCTGAACATGCAGATGGAGAGCAGAGTATTTAAGTGTCACCTCCTAGTATCGCGAGAGGCACTCGGGCAGACTGAGCTGTTTTCTTCGCCCACCCGTGCTTTGAGGGTGGCTCCCGTACACACAGAAACAGACACTGCCCTATCAGGCGCTTAGGCGCATAGGCACAGAAGGACATTCGTCTGAAGCGACAACAGTTAATACAATTCTGTCTACCCTGGTAGTCAACCGCCTTCATTTCCCATATACGCCTCTCGATGCTACGCATATGCGCTGACTCGCCATTTATTTTTACGGGCCCCTCGATTGCTTTTGAAGAGAGTCAAATACTAAAATGAGAAACTCACACAGTGTTGTACGTGTACTACTGCTATTATGCCCATGTGGGGATCTGCAGGCTCTGCTGATCAGGACCACTTGTTTGAAAGAATTGATGTAGGAATCGGTGGGGTGTGTATACGTGCATATATCAGCACGTAGGTATACATTCAACACTCTGTAGCAGATGCGCCATTGGGATCATGCGTCTGGGTGTCTGAGCCCCGGCAAGTGGAGCCGTGAGAGCGGGGCATACACGAAGCGAATGTTCTTGTGTATATAAAGACGTGACTATTACACAATTATGTAGTGAATAGGCTAGCAGCTATGATGTATATTGGTAATGTCGCAGCCCTCACAGGTGTGCGAGGCCGTTAAGGCTGTGTGTGTCAATGTAAAGGAAGGTCAGTTCGTGTGTCTGTCTATGTGTAGCTTATTTAGAGCAGAAGGTGAACTACGAAGCCCTCGAGTGGAATGACTGCCAGCAGCTTTGAAGTAGAGGGTACCGGAGAGTGTGCGAGTGAGTAACCGTAGTGCATTTATGAGAGTATTGGTCCCTGTTGTACATGTGTTGGGCAGTGTACTATCTGTTGTCAGCTACGTCACGTTTTTGCTGCTCATAGCGCGTTCTTGTGACGATGGAGTGTTCCTACGTTATGCGTGATACGTCTACTACATGTTGTATACGTTGTGACCCCTAACCTTCTTCTGTATATATATATATATATGTAAGAAGAGACCGAAGGTGAGTGTCGCCGTATACTAGTGTAGTAATTGTTTGGAGGGGGATGCGCTTTGTGTTTTAGGCTGGTGGGGTGACATAATATCATTTGTGTACGTCTGGCTGCATCATGTACATGTCAGCCCTTTCACTTATTTTTTGTGTGCGTCATTGGCTTTTGCGTATGGTTCAGCATGCTGTCTGGCGCAACCATTGAGGTGTCCTCGACGCCATTGCCAAGGGCGGTTCAGCTCCCCCCTGCGGTGGCAAGCGGCAGGGGAGGGGGCGGTGGAGGAGTGACAATGGGCCTACCCGCCGCAGCATCATCTAATGAAAATGAAAATGGTTGTAGTAGCAGGGTGTGGCAGCAGCAACAGGAGTTCGCTGCTGTGGCCGCTGCAAAGAAAGATAAACCACCAGCGCACATGATTCAGCCGCAACCACAGCGGATATCGAAATGTACACCTGTTTGCGCACCAGTTGTAGGAGCACAACACACAGAGAAAGATGGTAGCAACGAAGGAAATGGATGGGAGGAGGATGGGATTATCACAGCAGCAGCAGCAGCAGCTACGCCACCAACAGCAGCGTCTGCAGCTTCAGCAGCAGGATCAACGACAGATCGCAGTTGGAGAGCTACGTACGCCTCCAGTCTGTACTGCCTGCTTCCTTCATGGCTATTACGTCTACGTCGGACTGGTTATTCGCCTTTGCGTGATGCGAATACATGCAGTGCTACTGCTTCATCTTCATCCACTACGTGCGCTGCTAACTGCAACAGCAGCGCTAACAACACCGCAGGAGGAGGAGTAGGAGGGGGAGGCTCTGGTGCGAGCGGTGACCAGCCAACATTCGGAGATGCGCCTTTCTCCACTGTTTGTCTTCATTGCCATAAGGCCGTTATAACTACAGTAAACTTCAGAATATCGTGCATTGGCATTTGCCTGTGCATCTTGGCTCCGTTGCTCCTAGGCTGGATAGGCATCTGTCTTGCCCCGTTTCTATATATAGCGCTCAAGGTAAAATAGACAAGATCCAACCATATACATTGGTTACCTCTGTCACAACAGGTGGTGCCTCTTCAGTAGTATGGATGGTGGGGGTGGCTGTTGCTACTGCTACTGGTAGACGGCTTTCACCACAAGTGGGAGGTCTCTACTGCCAACTCACAAATGGGTGCTTTCTTACGATTTATAATACACAGGGGTCGCACGTGAACGACATGCAGGGCACATGGTTATTATTGTACTGACACCACCTTGAGTGCACACTTGTGGCACACGTCTGCATTGCCGGTGTCCCCTCCGATGCCTGCCTCTGCGTGTATTATCTGTTCTGCTGGTCGGTGGGGGATCGCGTGAGACTGCGCTTCGAAATGCCAGTGGTCTTCCACTTACCCATTCACACATACACTGGTAGGTTGTGGCATTGGGAGGTGGGAGGTCGCTTTCACCTGCAGACCACACGGACTGTGTAGTATGATCGTCATACGTCATACGTACATGGGAACATGCTCCGGCCACTTCTTAGAGGCCCAAATATATATATATATATATATGTATCTGTCAACAAGCAATGGTGTAAAAAGACACTACGAAAGATAGGTGTTCATCTGCTCGTGGCAAAATACGTACCTGTGTGGTGATTCATATAACCTGCCTCTATTTCTAGTGGCCGTACACTCACTTACGTGTGCGACTGCTGCCCCCGCGTGCTTCTCTCAAGTAGCTTTCTGAGGCACCTCTTTATGCAACATACTTAGTATCCTAACTGTATGTCTTACGTTCGTCTTCGTGGCTCGCACCCACACACATACACACACACGCACACACACGTCGTGGTTGCTGCCGCATCGAAGGAACGCTAGATACATATGTCAAACACAGTCTGGCAGATAATGTTTCTTTAATGGGCATTAGATGAAACGAAGAGGTGGTCTGTTGTTTGTCCAGCGTACAGTGCATTTCGCATGCTGCAAAGAGCAACGTGGCGTGTTCCTTTCAGCGAGCTCACTCCACGAGTTGTTGCTATTGTTGCTTTTTTCTTTTTCTACCATTACTACTCTGCTTTCGCGTGATGTCCATCGTTACTTCGGAGCTCCGTGTAGCGTTCGTCACCCTTTGCTGATACATGTATATATATACCATATATAAATATACATACATAAAATATATATATATTTTTAGCATCATTCTCAATATACCAGTTTGCACTTGGAATATCTCGGCCCTTGTGTATGTATATGAGATGCACCTTTTACTAGTATGCTGCGTAGCTGCGTTTGCTGGTGCTAGCGCAGCTGGTAATGCTGCTGCTCTTTGTGTAGCCCACCCACATATCGAGCGGCTCTAAGTCCATATGTATATGTACGACTTACAGCTCTTTTTTGTGTGGCCTGGCTGCTTCTGCTGCTGCCATTACTGCAACTGGGTTCCTTGTTGCCATTGCCTGTGCTCCACATACACATAGGCGACTCGAATGACCGTGTACGTATATGACCTACAGCTCCTAGGCAGTTGCAGCACGACTGCGTCTACTTCTCCGACGCTGATGCTGCTGCGGTCTCCATCCGCGTCGAGGGACACGTGAGCCCTTGTATACGAATGTACGATGCAGCGTTCGTATATGTATGGCGTACCTGCTGCTAGGGGTGCTATTGATGTGGTGATGTTGCAGCTTCCGCTGCTGGAGTGGTGTTGCTTCTTTTTCTTCTGCCTGCAAACTCCGCATTCGTAATGTAGACGATGCACTCTTTGAGACGTGGTGTTGGATTTGGGGGGGCGTATACACACCGTAACTGGTGGCTCTTCTTTCCCTGTGCACTGAGCCACACATATACACATCCACACGGTGCTAGGGCTCTGTCTGGTACCCAGTGTTATGTGTCTCGTGTGATTTTGGTGGTTGTTTATGTGTGCAGGATGCCGTACATACCTGCCCGCAGTGTCGAAATCTGATTCACAGACAGTCGCGTGTCTCGGTGCCTTTTTGCGGCCTGCGCGACGAGGTCGTGACAGTGAAGTGCGGCAGCTGCGCTGTTGTTCTTTCAAGACGCTACCTTCTTCTTTTCACAGCCCTGGTAGTGCTGATTCTGCTGGTCTACGTGCTTCGTATAGGCTGGCTAGGCAGCTCTCTTGACGTCATTCCTAAAGGTATTTCTGAAGAGGCTTACGCTTGGCTTTCACATGGCGCATGACTCTCGTCTTCTTCGTAGGTTTGTGGAAGTTGCTTTCGACCTCACAGATGCACAGACAGACATAGGTATACACACATCCAAAAATTTCATCGTATACGCAAATGTCATTCTGGCTCTGAATGCTGCACCAGAGCTCAAGTCTGTGAGGGGGCATCTGGTAGAGCTGTCATATTAAGGGAACTACAAATATATATATATATATACATATACATATAATCGTTTGGTGGCATACGTGTAAGACGGTGTGAGTTGAGAGTGGGCTTACTGTCAGCGCTGCTCATGCGATGTCACGAGGGGCACCAGTTGATAGTTTCGTTCAGGCGCATACGTCTGCATACGATTGTATATATGTGTGAGGACTCGCAGTAATAGCAGTGTTTGCACCTGGCACATACACTTACATATGTATGGGGGTCCTGCAGGGGTGGTCAGCAGTGTTTGCAGGTGGGGCAAACGTTTGTGTATGTTATTTGGGCGGGCTGAAAAGTCCGCAGGGTTTGCAGGTGGTGTGTACGTTTGTATATGTATGTGGATTCGACGCCAGCAGTGTTTGCACGGGCAGAGGAGGGACTCGACATCATAAATTCAAACGACCGCATTTCTCACTTCGTACTCTTGTGCCTACCCACTGTCAGTACGTGTTTGTATGGGAGACAATCATATATACCCTTTTGTATGACCTCTTGTGAGAACCCGTAGGCTACTTGCTTTTTTCTTGAAAACAGATACCTCTATATCTTCGCGTGCTTACCCAAATATATTAATGCACCTCACCGCCTTAATGACTGTTCTAATAGGCTGCTCCCCGCTTACCTCACTCTCGACACGCAGTGTTCACACGGATCCGGTCTTTCCATGCCGCACACTGTAAGGCTGTTTGAACTTATATACATACTATATATACCCATATAATCCTACGTATACATGTATTTATATCTTATCAAACAAAGTATATATATATATGTATTCTAGAATACCTACATATATATGCATTGTTGATTGATGCTGTGGCACTTGCCTGTCAGTGGGGCACTGTGCCATTGCCACTTGCGTTTTACCCATCTCGCTCAAGTGTTGTTTATAGCGTCTTTCTGGACGTCTGTTGTTTTGCCTCGGGTAACCGAGGTCTTTTTCGCCCAAGTATGTTGTAGCTGTCAGCTTGTTCTCTCCTGTCTTTCTGCTGTTGAAGACGATCTGTTGTTGCATAATTCTCAAACTCCCACGTACATTACATGTAGTGCTTCTTTCAGCTAAGGATTTGCACTCCCTACGCACACATTGAATAGACTGCTGTCAGCGTCTGATTACTGATTCCTACGTACAACCGTATATATGGAGCTTCAAGCTTCTGAACCCTAACTCTACGCACATCGTGTAGAGACCTTTTAACTCCTGGACCCTAACTCCACACACATAATATGTAGAGCTTTTAGCTATTGATTTCTAACCACTACGCACATATGTAGAGGGATTTTGGCTTCTGATGCCTATATCTTACGCACAGCAGATCTAGCGATTTCAGCTTCAAATTTCGTAGTTTTGCTTTTATGCACTGTACACATGTAGCGCTTAGTTTGTGGCGTGTATTTTCTACGTACGTTACATATAGTGCTTTCCGCGCGTGCCCTCTATTACGTACGTAGAATGTATATAGTCCTCTCAGCCTGTGTTGTGTGCTTTTGTACTGTCCTGCAAATATTCGCGTATTTTTCCTGCTGCTGCTTCTTTTCGCTGTCTGTGTCTATTCCCTGGTCCTTGGTAGATTACTATAATGTCTTGCCTCTTACCCACTTGTAACTTGCGATGTGCGTATGAACCCTCCTTTTTTCGTCACGGGGTTGTTCATGTCGTCTGGCCAGCAAAGGGTAGCACTAACGTTCGGCTCCCCTGCCTGAGTGTAGACGTGTATTCTCCACTGGTTTCTGTATGTCTTTGGCAGTATCTAATGTGTTCGGTGTTTTTCTGCTCGACTTTGAAAATAACCCTGTGAGGACGGTGTGGGTGGTAGTGTTTTCTATGTATAGCTTCAGTGACCTCTAACATTAGATTTTGTGTATGTGTATGTGTGCGTATATATGTACACGGGTATAAATTTGGTGTGTGTAATTCAATGTCTGGCACACATTTATAATAATGAATGCAGGTCCACCTACTGACTTGTCTTGGCGGCAATTTTACGACCAATGCGGGCAGCGCAGCCAACTTGGAAATTCTTTAAAGGCAGGAGCAAATTTCAGAGACGCATTTGCTGGAAAAACAGTGCGGTGGGAGGGCGTTCTAAAACAGGTAAAGGAGGGTTTTTTCAGCAGCAATGTCTTATATTTGATCATGACTCCAACGATCACAATGTCAGGGGGGGGCAGCTCGCAGGGTAACAGCTTCACCGGCGAAAGCGACTCAGCCGGCAACATTTCTGCCCAGGAACGTATTGGAAGCAAAGAGGAGGCCAATGCTGACGTTTTTGGTGGAAAGAATAAAGGTACAGATAAGGGCGTGAAAGGCGCGAAAACAGGTGAAGAGAGCGATGCCAGCGGTAACTCCGCCAGTTTCGGAAGCGGGAGCTCTGGAGATGAAGACCTCGAGGAGGAGGACAAAGCCTTGCAGGGAGATGGGGCTGATTTAGCATTAGCTTTCAACGGAAAAAACCTGACTGCGAAGGTCGAGAAACTTGAACCTGGAGACCGAGTCCATTTTGAAGCAACACTCGTTTCTTTGGGCCGCAGGCAAGTACTGTCTAATACATAAAAGAGCTATAGATGCTCAGTATTGACTCGACATATACACTAAGGGAACCGAAGTGCACCGCCATATAGAGTACTAGTAGTACACTAGCACTCTTTGAAAGGAGGCTTACAGCGCCTGCATACTACTGCTGAAATATCGACAGCAGAGTAGACAATTTTTGCTGTATTGGATGATGAGTTGCTCTTTGGGTGGCCGACGAGACTCCGATGGGAGTTAAATGGAAAGCATGTGGTTATGATTTTTAGTGGAAATATATGTACGTCCGGTCTTCGGGTGGCATATGTGTTTATGTATATGATGATGTAGAAATGCAATGCGACAAGGCCAACCGGCGAAAAAGCTGCTGAGGGCAAGCCTATTTCTGAAGAGAGAAGTGTGTTCTCAGCCGGGACACAGACTGTACTGAGTGTACGTACACCACGTGTATACGTGCAGCACAGTAGTCACGGAAGAATTCGATGGGTTGTAATGCCTACAGGCAAATGGTAACAAATACATATATACTTTATATATATATGCGTGTATTCGTATGTGCGTTGGCCCCTAGTTTCGGGCAAGCACAGCAAGACAGTACTTGACAGCACCTACACACCCGGTGTACGTACAGAAGAGCCACCACCACGACCACCTCCATGCGTGCATAAAACAAGTCGAGGTTGCCACCGGAGTTCAAGAGGACTGGATGTGCTGTAGCTATGTCGTTCACAAAATATAATCTAGAGAAAGTGTGTGACAAAGTGCTCAGCAACCAAGTGTGCACCAGAGACTTCAAGACCACCACGTCGGGAGAAGGCTTTATTTCTGTCGGGGGAGGAGATATGAGTCTGCGTTACAGAATGTGCCTCCAGGCCGGCCAGCGTGAACGTAGGCGGCTTGTGTGATGTACGGTGTATGTACAGCGCACTTGGCATCGAAGCCTCCCACGACGCTGCGCTGCACTTTGCAGCGCTGGACACACGGGGAGACCAGCGCTCTCTGTATTTTGAGCCGGCCGTTGCCTCCACATTGCGACCGGGCGCTCTTACGTTGAAGGACACTCGTGCAGTTGCTCACGAGAAATTGTAACTACAATTTTTACATGCGTGACGCGCATGCAAATGCATCACTACCTTTCAGGGGGGGGCACGTGCGTGGATGGAGTGCGGATATGTCTGCTTATAGTGTGCTTACATATGGGTATCCACACGTCCACACATCCCTTCTCGATATCGTTGACGTCAGTGTGTACGCATTCGTGGCGAGGCCTCTGCTGATGCGTTATCACGACACGGGCTTTTACCTATTTTACTTCGTCCTTTAGCGTTTTTCACCTTTCCACAGTGTTCTCCCCACACTGTTGTCGTTTTAGCTTGAGCACTAATGTTTTTGAGTGTGTACGGTGCGCTACCTGCTTTTGCTACCCAGTCTTTTTTCTTTTTTGATAGTTTTCTTCAGCCTTTCCTAACTAGCTAGAATGACGACCCTTGGTCCCTACACAGGTCTCTCCCTCTCTTCGTGTGTCTCGCATCTGCATCGTTTCTGCATTGTCTTCCGAGGGGCTACTTCGTTTGCCCGCCTGCTCCTCTCGTTATCTGTGAGAGACATGTGCGCCAATCTGTTGTGCCCTTTTTTTTTTCTTGAATGTGTATGTTTTCTCTTCTGTCCAGTGTTCGAGTAACTTGTGCGCCCACCCGCTTACATGCACCACATTCTTTAGTGCTGAGATTATTTTCACTCCG
>NW_026697132.1:0-36229 GCF_030435755.1 Ochotona princeps | reverse complement strand
CATGTGTAGCATTCGTTTGTGTGGGATGCTCAAGATGCTTAATTTCAGTCCTAGGCACTCAGTGGGCACTAAGCATAGAGTGTGATAACTGAGATTCCTTGAGAGCTGCTTGGAAGCCTGATGGTGTGTGAAGTTAGTGAGCCAAATGGAGTTGTTCTCCCACAAGAACCACTCGGCTGATTCTTCTTCAATATGCCCTTCACCAACATGCAGTGTTTCCTTGATTGAATTAGCTCTCACACCAATATTTGCGTCTAGAGCCTTTGCATTGAGGGCTATCTGAAAGTGGTTTTGGATCTGAAGTTGCCTGTGAATGTGGAGTTGGTGGCATGTGAAACCCGCATGTGGAGCATTCGTTTGTGTGGGATGCTCTACCAGGTTCATTCCTAGATAATGCACTCATGGGGCACTAAGCATAGAGTGTAAAAACTGAGTTTCCTTGAGAGCTGCTTGGAAGCCTGATGGTGTGTGAAGTTAGTGAGCCAAATGGTGTTGCTCTCCCACAAGAACCACTTGGCTGATTCTTCTTCAATATGCCCTTCACCAACATGCAGTGTTTTCTTGATTGAATTAGCTCTGACACCAATATTTGCGTCTAGAGCCTTTGCATTGAGGGCTATCTGAAAACGGCTGTGGCGCTGAAGTTGCCTGTGAATGTGGAGTTGGTGGCATGTGAAACCCGCATGTGGAGCATTCGTTTGTGTGGGATGCTCTACCAGGTTCATTCCTAGATAATGCACTCAAAGGGCACTAAGCATAGAGTGTGAAAACTGAGTTTCCTTGAGAGCTGCTTGGAAGCCTGACGGTGTGTGACGTTAGTGAGCCAAATGGAGTTGTTCTCCCACAAGAACCACTCGGCTGATTCTTCTTCAATATGCCCTTCACCAACATGCAGTGTTTCCTTGATTGAATTAGCTCTCACACCAATATTTGCGTCTAGAGCCTTTGCATTGAGGGCTATCTGAAAACGGCTGTGGCGCTGAAGTTGCCTGTGAATGTGGAGTTGGTGGCATGTGAAACCCGCATGTGGAGCATTCGTTTGTGTGGGATGCTCTACCAGGTTCATTCCTAGATAATGCACTCAAAGGGCACTAAGCATAGAGTGTGAAAACTGAGTTTCCTTGAGAGCTGCTTGGAAGCCTGATGGTGTGTGAAGTTAGTGAGCCAAATGGTGTTGTTCTCCCACAAGAACCACTCGGCTGATTCTTCTTCAATATGCCCTTCACCAACATGCAGTGTTTCCTTGATTGAATTAGCTCTCACACCAATATTTGCGTCTAGAGCCTTTGCATTGAGGGCTATCTGAAACGGCTGTGGCGCTGAAGTTGCCTGTGAATGTGGAGTTGGTGGCATGTGAAACCCGCATGTGGAGCATTCGTTTGTGTGGGATGCTCTACCAGGTTCATTCCTAGATAATGCACTCAAAGGGCACTAAGCATAGAGTGTGAAAACTGAGTTTCCTTGAGAGCTGCTTGGAAGCCTGATGGTGTGTGAAGTTAGTGAGCCAAATGGTGTTGTTCTCCCACAAGAACCACTCGGCTGATTCTTCTTCAATATGCCCTTCACCAACATGCAATGTTTCCTTGATTGAATTAGCTCTCACACCAATATTTGCGTCTAGAGCCTTTGCATTGAGGGCTATCTGAAAGTGGTTTTGGCGCTGAAGTTGCCTGTGAATGTGGAGTTGGTGGCATGTGAAACCCGCATGTGTATCATTCGTTTGTGTGGGATGCTCAAGATGCTTAATTTCAGTCCTAGGCACTCAGAGGGCACTAAGCACAGAGTGTGAAAACTGAGATTCCTTGAGAGCTGCTTGGAAGCCTGATGGTGTGTGAAGTTAGTGAGCCAAATGGTGTTGTTCTCCCACAAGAACCACTCGGCTGATTCTTCTTCAATATGCCCTTCACCAACATGCAGTGTTTCCTTGATTGAATTAGCTCTCACACCAATATTTGCGTCTAGAGCCTTTGCATTGAGGGCTATCTGAAAACGGCTGTGGCGCTGAAGTTTCCTGTGAATGTGGAGTTGGTGGCATGTGAAACCCGCATGTGGAGCATTCGTTTGTGTGGGATGCTCTACCAGGTTCATTCCTAGATAATGCACTCAAAGGGCACTAAGCATAGAGTGTGAAAACTGAGTTTCCTTGAGAGCTGCTTGGAAGCCTGATGGTGTGTGAAGTTAGTGAGCCAAATGGTGTTGTTCTCCCACAAGAACCACTCGGCTGATTCTTCTTCAATATGCCCTTCACCAACATGCAGTGTTTCCTTGATTGAATGAGCTCTCACATCAATATTTGCGTCTAGAGCCTTTGCATTGAGGGCTATCTGAAAACGGCTGTGGCGCTGAAGTTGCCTGTGAATGTGGAGTTGGTGGCATGTGAAACCCGCATGTGGAGTATTCGTTTGTGTGGGATGCTCACCAAGCTTCATTTCAGTCCTAGGCACTCAAAGGGCACTAAGCATAGAGTGTGAAAACTGAGTTTCCTTGAGAGCTGCTTGGAAACCTGATTGTGTGTGACGTTAGTGAGCCAAATGGAGTTGTTCTCCACAAGAACCACTCGGCTGATTCTTCTTCAATATGCCCTTCACCAACATGCAGTGTTTCCTTGATGAATTAGCTCTCACACCAATATTTGCGTCTAGAGCCTTTGCATTGAGGGCTATCTGCAAACGGCTGTGGCGCTGAAGTTGCCTGTGAATGTGGAGATGGTGGCATGTGAAACCCGCATGTGGAGCATTCGTTTGTGTGGGATGCTCTACCAGGTTCATTCCTAGATAATGCACTCAAAGGACACTAAGCATAGAGTGTGAAAACTGAGTTTCCTTGAGAGCTGCTTGGCAGCCTGATGGTGTGTGAAGTTAGTGAGCCAAATGGAGTTGTTCTCCCACAAGAACCACTCGGCTGATTCTTCTTCAATATGCCCTTCACCAACATGCAGTGTTTCCTTGATTGAATTAGCTCTCACACCAATATTTGCGTCTAGAGCCTTTGCATTGAGGGCTATCTGAAAACGGCTGTGGCGCTGAAGTTGCCTGTGAATGTGGAGTTGGTGGCATGTGAAACCCGCATGTGGAGCATTCGTTTGTGTGGGATGCTCACCAAGCTTCATTTCAGTCCTAGGCACTCAAAGGGCACTAAGCATAGAGTGTGAAAACTGAGTTTCCTTGAGAGCTGCTTGGAAGCCTGATGGTGTGTGAAGTTAGTGAGCCAAATGGAGTTGTTCTCCACAAGAACCACTCGGCTGATTCTTCTTCAATATGCCCTTCACCAACATGCAGTGTTTCCTTGATTGAATTAGCTCTCACACCAATATTTGCGTCTAGAGCCTTTGCATTGAGGGCTATCTGAAAGTGGTTTTGCGCTGAAGTTGCCTGTGAATGTGGAGTTGGTGGCATGTGAAACCCGCATGTGGAGCATTCGTTTGTGTGGGATGCTCAAGATGCTTAATTTCAGTCCTAGGCACTCAGTGGGCACTAAGCACAGAGTGTGAAAACTGAGATTCCTTGAGAGCTGCTTGGAAGCCTGATGGTGTGTGAAGTTAGTGAGCCAAATGGAGTTGTTCTCCCACAAGAACCACTCGGCTGATTCTTCTTCAATATGCCCTTCACCAACATGCAGTGTTTCCTTGATTGAATTAGCTCTCACACCAATATTTGCGTCTAGAGCCTTTGCATTGAGGGCTATCTGAAAGTGGTTTTGGATCTGAAGTTGCCTGTGAATGTGGAGTTGGTGGCATGTGAAACCCGCATGTGGAGCATTCGTTTGTGTGGGATGCTCTACCAGGTTCATTCCTAGATAATGCACTCAAAGGGCACTAAGGATAGAGTGTAAAAACTGAGTTTCTTGAGAGCTGCTTGGAAGCCTGATGGTGTGTGAAGTTAGTGAGCCAAATGGTGTTGCTCTCCCACAAGAACCACTTGGCTGATTCTTCTTCAATATGCCCTTCACCAACATGCAGTGTTTTCTTGATTGAATTAGCTCTGACACCAATATTTGCGTCTAGAGCCTTTGCATTGAGGGCTATCTGAAAACGGCTGTGGCGCTGAAGTTGCCTGTGAATGTGGAGTTGGTGGCATGTGAAACCCGCATGTGGAGCATTCGTTTGTGTGGGATGCTCTACCAGGTTCATTCCTAGATAATGCACTCAAAGGGCACTAAGCATAGAGTGTGAAAACTGAGTTTCCTTGAGAGCTGCTTGGAAGCCTGACGGTGTGTGACGTTAGTGAGCCAAATGGAGTTGTTCTCCCACAAGAACCACTCGGCTGATTCTTCTTCAATATGCCCTTCACCAACATGCAGTGTTTCTTGATTGAATTAGCTCTCACACCAATATTTGCACCTAGAGCCTTTGCATTGAGGGCTATCTGAAAACGGCTGTGGCGCTGAAGTTGCCTGTGAATGTGGAGTTGGTGGCATGTGAAACCCGCATGTGGAGCATTCGTTTGTGTGGGATGCTCACCAAGCTTCATTTCAGTCCTAGGCACTCAAAGGGCACTAAGCATAGAGTGTGAAACTGAGTTTCCTTGAGAGCTGCTTGGCAGCCTGATGGTGTGTGAAGTTAGTGAGCCAAATGGAGTTGTTCTCCCACAAGAACCACTCGGCTGATTCTTCTTCAATATGCCCTTCACCAACATGCAGTGTTTCCTTGATTGAATTAGCTCTCACACCAATATTTGCGTCTAGAGCCTTTGCATTGAGGGCTATCTGAAAGTGGTTTTGGCGCTGAAGTTGCCTGTGAATGTGGAGTTGGTGGCATGTGAAACCCGCATGTGGAGCATTCGTTTGTGTGGGATGCTCAAGATGCTTAATTTCAGTCCTAGGCACTCAGTGGGCACTAAGCACAGAGTGTGAAAACTGAGATTCCTTGAGAGCTGCTTGGAAGCCTGATGGTGTGTGAAGTTAGTGAGCCAAATGGAGTTGTTCTCCCACAAGAACCACTCGGCTGATTCTTCTTCAATATGCCCTTCACCAACATGCAGTGTTTCCTTGATTGAATTAGCTCTCACACCAATATTTGCGTCTAGAGCCTTTGCATTGAGGGCTATCTGAAAGTGGTTTTGGATCTGAAGTTGCCTGTGAATGTGGAGTTGGTGCATGTGAAACCCGCATGTGGAGCATTCGTTTGTGTGGGATGCTCTACCAGGTTCATTCCTAGATAATGCACTCAAAGGGCACTAAGCATAGAGTGTAAAACTGAGTTTCCTTGAGAGCTGCTTGGAAGCCTGATGGTGTGTGAAGTTAGTGAGCCAAATGGTGTTGCTCTCCCACAAGAACCACTTGGCTGATTCTTCTTCAATATGCCCTTCACCAACATGCAGTGTTTTCTTGATTGAATTAGCTCTGACACCAATATTTGCGTCTAGAAGCCTTTGCATTGAGGGCTATCTGAAAACGGCTGTGGCGCTGAAGTTGCCTGTGAATGTGGAGTTGGTGGCATGTGAAACCCGCATGTGGAGCATTCGTTTGTGTGGGATGCTCTACCAGGTTCATTCCTAGATAATGCACTCAAAGGGCACTAAGCATAGAGTGTGAAAACTGAGTTTCCTTGAGAGCTGCTTGGAAGCCTGACGGTGTGTGACGTTAGTGAGCCAAATGGAGTTGTTCTCCCACAAGAACCACTCGGCTGATTCTTCTTCAATATGCCCTTCACCAACATGCAGTGTTTCCTTGATTGAATTAGCTCTCACACCAATATTTGCACCTAGAGCCTTTGCATTGAGGGCTATCTGAAACGGCTGTGGCGCTGAAGTTGCCTGTGAATGTGGAGTTGGTGGCATGTGAAACCCGCATGTGGAGCATTCGTTTGTGTGGGATGCTCTACCAGGTTCATTCCTAGATAATGCACTCAGAGGGCACTAAGCATAGAGTGTGAAAACTGAGTTTCCTTGAGAGCTGCTTGGAAGCCTGATGGTGTGTGACGTTAGTGAGCCAAACGGAGTTGTTCTCCCACAAGAACCACGCGGCTGATTCTTCTTCAATATGCCCTTCACCAACATGCAGTGTTTCCTTGATGAATTAGCTCTCACACCAATATTTGCGTCTAGAGCCTTTGCATTGAGGGCTATCTGAAAGTGGCTTTGGTGCTGAAGTTGCCTGTGAATGTGGAGTTGGTGGCATGTGAAACCCGCATGTGGAGCATTCGTTTGTGTGGGATGCTCACCAAGCTTCATTTCAGTCCTAGGCACTCAAAGGGCACTAAGCAATAGAGTGTGATAACTGAGTTTCCTTGAGAGCTGCTTGGAAGCCTGATGGTGTGTGAAGTTAGTGAGCCAAATGGAGTTGTTCTCCCACAAGAACCACTCGGCTGATTCTTCTTCAATATGCCCTTCACCAACATGCAGTGTTTCCTTGATTGAATTAGCTCTCACACCAATATTTGCGTCTAGAGCCTTTGCATTGAGGGCTATCTGAAAGTGGTTTTGGCGCTGAAGTTGCCTGTGAATGTGGAGTTGGTGGCATGTGAAACCCGCATGTGTAGCATTCGTTTGTGTGGGATGCTCAAGATGCTTCATTTCAGTCCTAGGCACTCAGAGGGCACTAAGCATAGAGTGTGAAAACTGAGATTCCTTGAGAGCTGCTTGGAAGCCTGATGGTGTGTGAAGTTAGTGAGCCAAATGGAGTTGTTCTCCCACAAGAACCACTCGGCTGATTCTTCTTCAATATGCCCTTCACCAACATGCAGTGTTTCCTTGATTGAATTAGCTCTCACACCAATATTTGCGTCTAGAGCCTTTGCATTGAGGGCTATCTGAAAGTGGCTTTGGCCCTGAAGTTGCCTGTGAATGTGGAGTTGGTGGCATGTGAAACCCGCATGTGGAGCATTCGTTTGTGTGGGATGCTCTACCAGGTTCATTCCTAGATAATGCACTCAAAGGGCACTAAGCATAGAGTGTAAAAACTGAGTTTCCTTGAGAGCTGCTTGGAAGCCTGATGGTGTGTGAAGTTAGTGAGCCAAATGGTGTTGTTCTCCCACAAGAACCACTCGGCTGATTCTTCTTCAATATGCCCTTCACCAACATGCAGTGTTTCCTTGATTGAATTAGCTCTCACACCAATATTTGCGTCTAGAGCCTCTGCATTGAGGCCTATCTGAAAACGGCTGTGGAGCTGAAGTTGCCTGTGAATGTGGAGTTGGTGGCATGTGAAACCCGCATGTGGAGCATTCGTTTGTGTGGGATGCTCACCAAGCTTCATTTTAGTCCTAGGCACTCAAAGGGCATTAAGCATAGAGTGTGAAAACTGAGTTTCCTTGAGAGCTGCTTGGAAGCCTGATGGTGTGTGACGTTAGTGAGCCAAATGGAGTTGTTCTCCCACAAGAACCACTCGACTGATTCTTCTTCAATATGCCCTTCACCAACATGCAGTGTTTCCTTGATTGAATTAGCTCTCACATCAATATTTGCATGTAGAGCCTTTGCATTGAGGGCTATCTGCAAACGTCTGTGGCGCTGAAGTTGCCTGTGAATGTGGAGTTGGTGGCATGTGAAACCCGCATGTGGAGCATTCGTTTGTGTGGGATGCTCACCAGGCTTCATTTCAGTCCTAGGCACTCAAAGGGCACTAAGCATAGAGTGTGAAAAGTGAGTTTCCTTGAGAGCTGCTTGGAAGCCTGATGGTGTGTGAAGTTAGTGAGCCAAATGGAGTTGTTCTCCCACAAGAACCACTCGGCTGATTCTTCTTCAATATGCCCTTCACCAACATGCAGTGTTTCCTTGATTGAATTAGCTCTCACACCAATATTTGCGTCTAGAGCCTTTGCATTGAGGGCTATCTGCAAACGGCTGTGGCGCTGAAGTTGCCTGTGAATGTGGAGTTGGTGGCATGTGAAACCCGCATGTGGAGCATTCGTTTGTGTGGGATGCTCTACCAGGTTCATTCCTAGATAATGCACTCAAAGGGCACTAAGCATAGAGTGTGAAAACTGAGTTTCCTTGAGAGCTGCTTGGAAGCCTGATGGTGTGTGAAGTTAGTGAGCCAAATGGAGTTGTTCTCCCACAAGAACCACTCGGCTGATTCTTCTTCAATATGCCCTTCACCAACATGCAGTGTTTCCTTGATTGAATTAGCTCTCACACCAATATTTGCGTCTAGAGCCTCTGCATTGAGGGCTATCTGAAAACGGCTGTGGAGCTGAAGTTGCCTGTGAATGTGGAGTTGGTGGCATTTGAAACCCGCATGTGGAGCATTCGTTTGTGTGGGATGCTCTACCAGGTTCATTCCTAGATAATGCACTCAAAGGGCACTAAGCATAGAGTGTGAAAACTGAGTTTCCTTGAGAGCTGCTTGGAAGCCTGATGGTGTGTGAAGTTAGTGAGCCAAATGGAGTTGTTCTCCCACAAGAACCACTCGACTGATTCTTCTTCAATATGCCCTTCACCAACATGCAGTGTTTCCTTGATTGAATTAGCTCTCACATCAATATTTGCATGTAGAGCCTTTGCATTGAGGGCTATCTGCAAACGGCTGTGGCGCTGAAGTTGCCTGTGAATGTGGAGTTGGTGGCATGTGAAACCCGCATGTGGAGCATTCGTTTGTGTGGGATGCTCACCAGGCTTCATTTCAGTCCTAGGCACTCAAAGGGCACTAAGCATAGAGTGTGAAAACTGAGTTTCCTTGAGAGATGCTTGGAAGCCTGATGGTGTGTGACGTTAGTGAGCCAAATGGAGTTGTTCTCCCACAAGCACCACTCGGCTGATTCTTCTTCAATATGCCCTTCACCAACATGCAGTGTTTCCTTGATTGAATTAGCTCTCACACCAATATTTGCGTCTAGAGCCTTTGCATTGAGGGCTATCTGAAAGTGGTTTTGGATCTGAAGTTGCCTGTGAATGTGGAGTTGGTGGCATGTGAAACCCGCATGTGGAGCATTCGTTTGTGTGGGATGCTCTACCAGGTTCATTCCTAGATAATGCACTCAAAGGGCACTAAGCATAGAGTGTAAAAACTGAGTTTCCTTGAGAGCTGCTTGGAAGCCTGATGGTGTGTGAAGTTAGTGAGCCAAATGGTGTTGCTCTCCCACAAGAACCACTTGGCTGATTCTTCTTCAATATGCCCTTCACCAACATGCAGTGTTTTCTTGATTGAATTAGCTCTGACACCAATATTTGCGTCTAGAGCCTCTTCATTGAGGGCTATCTGAAAACGGCTGTGGAGCTGAAGTTGCCTGTGAATGTGGAGTTGGTGGCATGTGAAACCCGCATGTGGAGCATTCGTTTGTGTGGGATGCTCTACCAGGTTCATTCCTAGATAATGCACTCAAAGGGCACTAAGCATAGAGTGTGAAAACTGAGTTTGCTTGAGAGCTGCTTGGAAGCCTGACGGTGTGTGAAGTTAGTGAGCCAAATGGAGTTGTTCTCCCACAAGAACCACTCGGCTGATTCTTCTTCAATATGCCCTTCACCAACATGCAGTGTTTCCTTGATTGAATTAGCTCTCACACCAATATTTGCGTCTAGAGCCTTTGCATTGAGGGCTATCTGAAAACGGCTGTGGCGCTGAAGTTGCCTGTGAATGTGGAGTTGGTGGCATGTGAAACCCGCATGTGGAGCATTCGTTTGTGTGGGATGCTCTACCAGGTTCATTCCTAGATAATGCACTCAGAGGGCACTAAGCATAGAGTGTGAAAACTGCGTTTCCTTGAGAGCTGCTTGGAAGCCTGATGGTGTGTGACGTTAGTGAGCCAAACGGAGTTGTTCTCCCACAAGAACCACGCGGCTGATTCTTCTTCAATATGCCCTTCACCAACATGCAGTGTTTCCTTGATGAATTAGCTCTCACACCAATATTTGCGTCTAGAGCCTTTGCATTGAGGGCTATCTGAAAGTGGCTTTGGTGCTGAAGTTGCCTGTGAATGTGGAGTTGGTGGCATGTGAAACCCGCATGTGGAGCATTCGTTTGTGTGGGATGCTCACCAAGCTTCATTTCAGTCCTAGGCACTCAAAGGGCACTAAGCATAGAGTGTGAAAACTGAGTTTCCTTGAGAGCTGCTTGGAAGCCTGATGGTGTGTGAAGTTAGTGAGCCAAATGGAGTTGTTCTCCCACAAGAACCACTCGGCTGATTCTTCTTCAATATGCCCTTCACCAACATGCAGTGTTTCCTTGATTGAATTAGCTCTCACACCAATATTTGCGTCTAGAGCCTTTGCATTGAGGGCTATCTGAAAACAGCTTTGGCGCTGAAGTTGCCTGTGAATGTGGAGTTGGTGGCATGTGAAACCCGCATGTGTAGCATTCGTTTGTGTGGGATGCTCACCAAGCTTCATTTCAGTCCTAGGCACTCAGAGGGCACTAAGCATAGAGTGTGAAAACTGAGATTCCTTGAGAGCTGCTTGGAAGCCTGATGGTGTGTGAAGTTAGTGAGCCAAATGGAGTTGTTCTCCCACAAGAACCACTCGGCTGATTCTTCTTCAATATGCCCTTCACCAACATGCAGTGTTTCCTTGATTGAATTAGCTCTCACACCAATATTTGCGTCTAGAGCCTTTGCATTGAGGGCTATCTGAAAGTGGCTTTGGCCCTGAAGTTGCCTGTGAATGTGGAGTTGGTGGCATGTGAAACCCGCATGTGGAGCATTCGTTTGTGTGGGATGCTCTACCAGGTTCATTCCTAGATAATGCACTCAAAGGGCACTAAGCATAGAGTGTAAAAACTGAGTTTCCTTGAGAGCTGCTTGGAAGCCTGATGGTGTGTGAAGTTAGTGAGCCAAATGGTGTTGTTCTCCCACAAGAACCACTCGGCTGATTCTTCTTCAATATGCCCTTCACCAACATGCAGTGTTTCCTTGATTGAATTAGCTCTCACACCAATATTTGCGTCTAGAGCCTTTGCATTGAGGGCTATCTGCAAACGGCTGTGGCGCTGAAGTTGCCTGTGAATGTGGAGTTGGTGGCATGTGAAACCCGCATGTGGAGCATTCGTTTGTGTGGGATGCTCTACCAGGTTCATTCCTAGATAATGCACTCAAAGGGCACTAAGCATAGAGTGTGAAAACTGAGTTTCCTTGAGAGCTGCTTGGAAGCCTGATGGTGTGTGACGTTAGTGAGCCAAATGGAGTTGTTCTCCCACAAGCACCACTCGGCTGATTCTTCTTCAATATGCCCTTCACCAACATGCAGTGTTTCCTTGATTGAATTAGCTCTCACACCAATATTTGCGTCTAGAGCCTTTGCATTGAGGGCTATCTGAAAGTGGTTTTGGATCTGAAGTTGCCTGTGAATGTGGAGTTGGTGGCATGTGAAACCCGCATGTGGAGCATTCGTTTGTGTGGGATGCTCTGCCAGGTTCATTCCTAGATAATGCACTCAAAGGGCACTAAGCATAGAGTGTGAAAACTGAGTTTCCTTGAGAGCTGCTTGGCAGCCTGATGGTGTGTGAAGTTAGTGAGCCAAATGGAGTTGTTCTCCCACAAGAACCACTTGGCTGATTCTTCTTCAATATGCCCTTCACCAACATGCAGTGTTTTCTTGATTGAATTAGCTCTGACACCAATATTTGCGTCTAGAGCCTTTGCATTGAGGGCTATCTGAAAACGGCTGTGGAGCTGAAGTTGCCTGTGAATGTGGAGTTGGTGGCATTTGAAACCCGCATGTGGAGCATTCGTTTGTGTGGGATGCTCACCAAGCTTCATTTCAGTCCTAGGCACTCAAAGGGCACTAAGCATAGACTGTGAAAACTGAGTTTCCTTGAGAGCTGCTTGGAAGCCTGATGGTGTGTGACGTTAGTGAGCCAAATGGAGTTGTTCTCCCACAAGAACCACTCGGCTGATTCTTCTTCAATATGCCCTTCACCAACATGCAGTGTTTCCTTGATTGAATTAGCTCTCACACCAATATTTGCGTCTAGAGCCTTTGCATTGAGGGCTATCTTAAAACGGCTGTGGCGCTGAAGTTGCCTGTGAATGTGGAGTTGGTGGCATGTGAAACCCGCATGTGGAGCATTCATTTGTGTGGGATGCTCTACCAGGATCATTCCTAGATAATGCACTCAAAGGGCACTAAGCATAGAGTGTGAAAACTGAGTTTCCTTGAGAGCTGCTTGGAAGCCTGATGGTGTGTGAAGTTAGTGAGCCAAATGGAGTTGTTCTCCCACAAGAACCACGCGGCTGATTCTTCTTCAATATGCCCTTCACCAACATGCAGTGTTTTCTTGATTGAATTAGCTCTCACACCAATATTTGCGTCTAGAGCCTTTGCATTGAGGGCTATCTGAAAACGTCTGTGGCGCTGAAGTTGCCTGTGAATGTGGAGTTGGTGGCATGTGAAACCCGCATGTGGAGCATTCGTTTGTGTGGGATGCTCTACCAGGTTCATTCCTAGATAATGCACTCAAAGGGCACTAAGCATAGAGTGTGAAAACTGCGTTTCCTTGAGAGCTGCTTGGAAGCCTGATGGTGTGTGACGTTAGTGAGCCAAACGGAGTTGTTCTCCCACAAGAACCACGCGGCTGATTCTTCTTCAATATGCCCTTCACCAACATGCAGTGTTTGCTTGATGAATTAGCTCTCACACCAATATTTGCGTCTAGAGCCTTTGCATTGAGGGCTATCTGAAAGTGGCTTTGGTGCTGAAGTTGCCTGTGAATGTGGAGTTGGTGGCATGTGAAACCCGCATGTGGAGCATTCGTTTGTGTGGGATGCTCTACCAGGTTCATTCCTAGATAATGCACTCAAAGGGCACTAAGCATAGAGTGTGAAAACTGAGTTTCCTTGAGAGCTGCTTGGAAGCCTGATGGTGTGTGAAGTTAGTGAGCCAAATGGTGTTGTTCTCCCACAAGAACCACTCGGCTGATTCTTCTTCAATATGCCCTTCACCAACATGCAGTGTTTCCTTGATTGAATTAGCTCTCACATCAATATTTGCGTCTAGAGCCTTTGCATTGAGGGCTATCTGAAAATGGCTGTGGAGCTGAAGTTGCCTGTGAATGTGGAGTTGGTGGCATTTGAAACCCGCATGTGGAGCATTCGTTTGTGTGGGATGCTCACCAAGCTTCATTTCAGTCCTAGGCACTCAAAGGGCACTAAGCATAGACTGTGAAAACTGAGTTTCCTTGAGAGCTGCTTGGAAGCCTGATGGTGTGTGAAGTTAGTGAGCCAAATGGAGTTGTTCTCCCACAAGAACCACTCGGCTGATTCTTCTTCAATATGCCCTTCACCAACATGCAGTGTTTCCTTGATTGAATTAGCTCTCACACCAATATTTGCGTCTAGAGCCTTTGCATTGAGGGCTATCTGCAAACGTCTGTGGCGCTGAAGTTGCCTGTGAATGTGGAGTTGGTGGCATGTGAAACCCGCATGTGGAGCATTCGTTTGTGTGGGATGCTCTACCAGGTTCATTCCTAGATAATGCACTCAAAGGGCACTAAGCATAGAGTGTGAAAACTGAGTTTCCTTGAGAGCTGCTTGGAAGCCTGATGGTGTGTGAAGTTAGTGAGCCAAATGGAGTTGTTCTCCCACAAGAACCACTCGGCTGATTCTTCTTCAATATGCCCTTCACCAACATGCAGTGTTTCCTTGATTGAATTAGCTCTCACACCAATATTTGCGTCTAGAGCCTTTGCATTGAGAGCTATCTGCAAACGTCTGTGGCGCTGAAGTTGCCTGTGAATGTGGAGTTGGTGGCATGTGAAACCCGCATGTGGAGCATTCGTTTGTGTTGGATGCTCACCAAGCTTCATTTCAGTCCTAGGCACTCAAAGGGCACTAAGCATAGAGTGTGAAAACTGAGTTTCCTTGAGAGCTGCTTGGAAGCCTGATGGTGTGTGAAGTTAGTGAGCCAAATGGAGTTGTTCTCCCACAAGAACCACTCGGCTGATTCTTCTTCAATATGCCCTTCACCAACATGCAGTGTTTCCTTGATTAAATTAGCTCTCACACCAATATTTGCGTCTAGAGCCTTTGCATTGAGGGCTATCTGAAAGTGGTTTTGGCGCTGAAGTTGCCTGTGAATGTGGAGTTGGTGGCATGTGAAACCCGCATGTGGAGCATTCGTTTGTGTGGGATGCTCTCCCAGGTTCATTCCTAGATAATGCACTCAAAGGGCACTAAGCATAGAGTGTAAAAACTGAGTTTCCTTGAGAGCTGCTTGGAAGCCTGATGGTGTGTGAAGTTAGTGAGCCAAATGGTGTTGTTCTCCCACAAGAACCACTCGGCTGATTCTTCTTCAATATGCCCTTCACCAACATGCAGTGTTTCCTTGATTGAATTAGCTCTCACATCAATATTTGCGTCTAGAGCCTTTGCATTGAGGGCTATCTGAAAATGGCTGTGGAGCTGAAGTTGCCTGTGAATGTGGAGTTGGTGGCATTTGAAACCCGCATGTGGAGCATTCGTTTGTGTGGGATGCTCACCAAGCTTCATTTCAGTCCTAGGCACTCAAAGGGCACTAAGCATAGACTGTGAAAACTGAGTTTCCTTGAGAGCTGCTTGGAAGCCTGATGGTGTGTGAAGTTAGTGAGCCAAATGGAGTTGTTCTCCCACAAGAACCACTCGGCTGATTCTTCTTCAATATGCCCTTCACCAACATGCAGTGTTTCCTTGATTGAATTAGCTCTCACACCAATATTTGCGTCTAGAGCCTTTGCATTGAGGGCTATCTGAAAACGGCTGTGGCGCTGAAGTTGTCTGTGAATGTGGAGTTGGTGGCATGTGAAACCCGCATGTGGAGCATTCGTTTTTGTGGGATGCTCTACCAGGTTCATTCCTAGATAATGCACTCAAAGGGCACTAAGCATAGAGTGTGAAAACTGAGTTTCCTTGAGAGCTGCTTGGAAGCCTGACGGTGTGTGAAGTTAGTGAGCCAAATGGAGTTGTTCTCCCACAAGAACCACTCGGCTGATTCTTCTTCAATATGCCCTTCACCAACATGCAGTGTTTCCTTGATTGAATTAGCTCTCACACCAATATTTGCGTCTAGAGCCTTTGCATTGAGGGCTATCTGAAAGTGGTTTTGGATCTGAAGTTGCCTGTGAATGTGGAGTTGGTGGCATGTGAAACCCGCATGTGGAGCATTCGTTTGTGTGGGATGCTCTACCAGGTTCATTCCTAGATAATGCACTCAAAGGGCACTAAGCATAGAGTGTAAAAACTGAGTTTCCTTGAGAGCTGCTTGGAAGCCTGATGGTGTGTGAAGTTAGTGAGCCAAATGGTGTTGCTCTCCCACAAGAACCACTCGGCTGATTCTTCTTCAATATGCCCTTCACCAACATGCAGTGTTTTCTTGATTGAATTAGCTCTGACACCAATATTTGCGTCTAGAGCCTTTGCATTGAGGGCTATCTGAAAACGGCTGTGGCGCTGAAGTTGCCTGTGAATGTGGAGTTGGTGGCATGTGAAACCCGCATGTGGAGCATTCGTTTGTGTGGGATGCTCTACGAGGTTCATTCCTAGATAATGCACTCAAAGGGCACTAAGCATAGAGTGTGAAAACTGAGTTTCCTTGAGAGCTGCTTGGAAGCCTGACGGTGTGTGACGTTAGTGAGCCAAATGGAGTTGTTCTCCCACAAGAACCACTCGGCTGATTCTTCTTCAATATGCCCTTCACCAACATGCAGTGTTTCCTTGATTGAATTAGCTCTCACACCAATATTTGCACCTAGAGCCTTTGCATTGAGGGCTATCTGAAAACGGCTGTGGCGCTGAAGTTGCCTGTGAATGTGGAGTTGGTGGCATGTGAAACCCGCATGTGGAGCATTCGTTTGTGTGGGATGCTCTACCAGGTTCATTCCTAGATAATGCACTCAGAGGGCACTAAGCATAGAGTGTGAAAACTGAGTTTCCTTGAGAGCTGCTTGGAAGCCTGATGGTGTGTGACGTTAGTGAGCCAAACGGAGTTGTTCTCCCACAAGAACCACTCGGCTGATTCTTCTTCAATATGCCCTTCACCAACATGCAGTGTTTCCTTGATGAATTAGCTCTCACACCAATATTTGCGTCTAGAGCCTTTGCATTGAGGGCTATCTGAAAGTGGCTTTGGTGCTGAAGTTGCCTGTGAATGTGGAGTTGGTGGCATGTGAAACCCGCATGTGGAGCATTCGTTTGTGTGGGATGCTCACCAAGCTTCATTTCAGTCCTAGGCACTCAAAGGGCACTAAGCATAGAGTGTGATAACTGAGTTTCCTTGAGAGCTGCTTGGAAGCCTGATGGTGTGTGAAGTTAGTGAGCCAAATGGAGTTGTTCTCCCACAAGAACCACTCGGCTGATTCTTCTTCAATATGCCCTTCACCAACATGCAGTGTTTCCTTGATTGAATTAGCTCTCACACCAATATTTGCGTCTAGAGCCTTTGCATTGAGGGCTATCTGAAAGTGGTTTTGGCGCTGAAGTTGCCTGTGAATGTGGAGATGGTGGCATGTGAAACCCGCATGTGTAGCATTCGTTTGTGTGGGATGCTCAAGATGCTTCATTTCAGTCCTAGGCACTCAGAGGGCACTAAGCATAGAGTGTGAAAACTGAGATTCCTTGAGAGCTGCTTGGAAGCCTGATGGTGTGTGAAGTTAGTGAGCCAAATGGAGTTGTTCTCCCACAAGAACCACTCGGCTGATTCTTCTTCAATATGCCCTTCACCAACATGCAGTGTTTCCTTGATTGAATTAGCTCTCACACCAATATTTGCGTCTAGAGCCTTTGCATTGAGGGCTATCTGAAAGTGGCTTTGGCCCTGAAGTTGCCTGTGAATGTGGAGTTGGTGGCATGTGAAACCCGCATGTGGAGCATTCGTTTGTGTGGGATGCTCTACCAGGTTCATTCCTAGATAATGCACTCAAAGGGCACTAAGCATAGAGTGTAAAAACTGAGTTTCCTTGAGAGCTGCTTGGAAGCCTGATGGTGTGTGAAGTTAGTGAGCCAAATGGTGTTGTTCTCCCACAAGAACCACTCGGCTGATTCTTCTTCAATATGCCCTTCACCAACATGCAGTGTTTCCTTGATTGAATTAGCTCTCACACCAATATTTGCGTCTAGAGCCTCTGCATTGAGGCCTATCTGAAAACGGCTGTGGAGCTGAAGTTGCCTGTGAATGTGGAGTTGGTGGCATGTGAAACCCGCATGTGGAGCATTCGTTTGTGTGGGATGCTCACCAAGCTTCATTTTAGTCCTAGGCACTCAAAGGGCATTAAGCATAGAGTGTGAAAACTGAGTTTCCTTGAGAGCTGCTTGGAAGCCTGATGGTGTGTGACGTTAGTGAGCCAAATGGAGTTGTTCTCCCACAAGAACCACTCGACTGATTCTTCTTCAATATGCCCTTCACCAACATGCAGTGTTTCCTTGATTGAATTAGCTCTCACATCAATATTTGCATGTAGAGCCTTTGCATTGAGGGATATCTGCAAACGGCTGTGGCGCTGAAGTTGCCTGTGAATGTGGAGTTGGTGGCATGTGAAACCCGCATGTGGAGCATTCGTTTGTGTGGGATGCTCACCAGGCTTCATTTCAGTCCTAGGCACTCAAAGGGCACTAAGCATAGAGTGTGAAAACTGAGTTTCCTTGAGAGCTGCTTGGAAGCCTGATGGTGTGTGACGTTAGTGAGCCAAATGGAGTTGTTCTCCCACAAGCACCACTCGGCTGATTCTTCTTCAATATGCCCTTCACCAACATGCAGTGTTTCCTTGATTGAATTAGCTCTCACACCAATATTTGCGTCTAGAGCCTTTGCATTGAGGGCTATCTAAAAGTGGTTTTGGCGCTGAAGTTGCCTGTGAATGTGGAGTTGGTGGCATGTGAAACCCGCATGTGGAGCATTCGTTTGTGTGGGATGCTCTACCAGGTTCATTCCTAGATAATGCACTCAAAGTGCACTAAGCATAGAGTGTAAAAACTGAGTTTCCTTGAGAGCTGCTTGGAAGCCTGATGGTGTGTGAAGTTAGTGAGCCAAATGGAGTTGTTCTCCCACAAGAACCACTTGGCTGATTCTTCTTCAATATGCCCTTCACCAACATGCAGTGTTTTCTTGATTGAATTAGCTCTGACACCAATATTTGCGTCTAGAGCCTCTTCATTGAGGGCTATCTGAAAACGGCTGTGCAGCTGAAGTTGCCTGTGAATGTGGAGTTGGTGGCATTTGAAACCCGCATGTGGAGCATTCGTTTGTGTGGGATGCTCACCAAGATTCATTTCAGTCCTAGGCACTCAAAGGGCACTAAGCATAGAGTGTGAAAACTGAGTTTCCTTGAGAGCTGCTTGGAAGCCTGATGGTGTGTGAAGTTAGTGAGCCAAATGGAGTTGTTCTCCCACAAGAACCACTCGGCTGATTCTTCTTCAATATGCCCTTCACCAACATGCAGTGTTTCCTTGATTGAATTAGCTCTCACACCAATATTTGCGTCTAGAGCCTTTGCATTGAGGGCTATCTGAAAGTGGTTTTGGCGCTGAAGTTGCCTGTGAATGTGGAGATGGTGGCATGTGAAACCCGCATGTGTAGCATTCGTTTGTGTGGGATGCTCAAGATGCTTCATTTCAGTCCTAGGCACTCAGAGGGCACTAAGCATAGAGTGTGAAAACTGAGATTCCTTGAGAGCTGCTTGGAAGCCTGATGGTGTGTGAAGTTAGTGAGCCAAATGGAGTTGTTCTCCCACAAGAACCACTCGGCTGATTCTTCTTCAATATGCCCTTCACCAACATGCAGTGTTTCCTTGATTGAATTAGCTCTCACACCAATATTTGCGTCTAGAGCCTTTGCATTGAGGGCTATCTGAAAGTGGCTTTGGCCCTGAAGTTGCCTGTGAATGTGGAGTTGGTGGCATGTGAAACCCGCATGTGGAGCATTCGTTTGTGTGGGATGCTCTACCAGGTTCATTCCTAGATAATGCACTCAAAGGGCACTAAGCATAGAGTGTAAAAACTGAGTTTCCTTGAGAGCTGCTTGGAAGCCTGATGGTGTGTGAAGTTAGTGAGCCAAATGGTGTTGTTCTCCCACAAGAACCACTCGGCTGATTCTTCTTCAATATGCCCTTCACCAACATGCAGTGTTTCCTTGATTGAATTAGCTCTCACACCAATATTTGCGTCTAGAGCCTCTGCATTGAAGCCTATCTGAAAACGGCTGTGGAGCTGAAGTTGCCTGTGAATGTGGAGTTGGTGGCATGTGAAACCCGCATGTGGAGCATTCGTTTGTGTGGGATGCTCACCAAGCTTCATTTTAGTCCTAGGCACTCAAAGGGCATTAAGCATAGAGTGTGAAAACTGAGTTTCCTTGAGAGCTGCTTGGAAGCCTGATGGTGTGTGACGTTAGTGAGCCAAATGGAGTTGTTCTCCCACAAGAACCACTCGACTGATTCTTCTTCAATATGCCCTTCACCAACATGCAGTGTTTCCTTGATTGAATTAGCTCTCACATCAATATTTGCATGTAGAGCCTTTGCATTGAGGGCTATCTGAAAACGGCTGTGGCGCTGAAGTTGCCTGTGAATGTGGAGTTGGTGGCATGTGAAACCCGCATGTGGAGCATTCGTTTGTGTGGGATGCTCACCAGGCTTCAATTCAGTCCTAGGCACTCAAAGGGCACTAAGCATAGAGTGTGAAAACTGAGTTTCCTTGAGAGCTGCTTGGAAGCCTGATGGTGTGTGACGTTAGTGAGCCAAATGGAGTTGTTCTCCCACAAGCACCACTCGGCTGATTCTTCTTCAATATGCCCTTCACCAACATGCAGTGTTTCCTTGATTGAATTAGCTCTCACACCAATATTTGCGTCTAGAGCCTTTGCATTGAGGGCTATCTAAAAGTGGTTTTGGCGCTGAAGTTGCCTGTGAATGTGGAGTTGGTGGCATGTGAAACCCGCATGTGGAGCATTCGTTTGTGTGGGATGCTCTACCAGGTTCATTCCTAGATAATGCACTCAAAGGGCACTAAGCATAGAGTGTAAAAACTGAGTTTCCTTGAGAGCTGCTTGGAAGCCTGATGGTGTGTGAAGTTAGTGAGCCAAATGGAGTTGTTCTCCCACAAGAACCACTTGGCTGATTCTTCTTCAATATGCCCTTCACCAACATGCAGTGTTTTCTTGATTGAATTAGCTCTGACACCAATATTTGCGTCTAGAGCCTCTTCATTGAGGGCTATCTGAAAACGGCTGTGCAGCTGAAGTTGCCTGTGAATGTGGAGTTGGTGGCATTTGAAACCCGCATGTGGAGCATTCGTTTGTGTGGGATGCTCACCAAGCTTCATTTCAGTCCTAGGCACTCAAAGGGCACTAAGCATAGAGTGTGAAAACTGAGTTTCCTTGAGAGCTGCTTGGAAGCCTGATGGTGTGTGAAGTTAGTGAGCCAAATGGAGTTGTTCTTCCACAAGAACCACTCGGCTGATTCTTCTTCAATATGCCCTTCACCAACATGCAGTGTTTCCTTGATTGAATTAGCTCTCACACCAATATTTGCGTCTAGAGCCTTTGCATTGAGGGCTATCTGAAAACGGCTGTGGCGCTGAAGTTGCCTGTGAATGTGGAGTTGGTGGCATGTGAAACCCGCATGTGGAGCATTCGTTTGTGTGGGATGCTCTACCAGGTTCATTCCTAGATAATGCACTCAAAGGGCACTAAGCATAGAGTGTGAAAACTGAGTTTCCTTGAGAGCTGCTTGGAAGCCTGACGGTGTGTGAAGTTAGTGAGCCAAATGGAGTTGTTCTCCCACAAGAACCACTCGGCTGATTCTTCTTCAATATGCCCTTCACCAACATGCAGTGTTTCCTTGATTGAATTAGCTCTCACACCAATATTTGCATGTAGAGCCTTTGCATTGAGGGATATCTGCAAACGGCTGTGGCGCTGAAGTTGCCTGTGAATGTGGAGTTGGTGGCATGTGAAACCCGCATGTGTAGCATTCGTTTGTGTGGGATGCTCAAGATGCTTCATTTCAGTCCTAGGCACTCAGAGGGCACTAAGCATAGAGTGTGAAAACTGAGATTCCTTGAGAGCTGCTTGGAAGCCTGATGGTGTGTGAAGTTAGTGAGCCAAATGGAGTTGTTCTCCCACAAGAACCACTCGGCTGATTCTTCTTCAATATGCCCTTCACCAACATGCAGTGTTTCCTTGATTGAATTAGCTCTCACACCAATATTTGCGTCTAGAGCCTTTGCATTGAGGCTATCTGAAAACGGCTGTGGCGCTGAAGTTGCCTGTGAATGTGGAGTTGGTGGCATGTGAAACCCGCATGTGGAGCATTCGTTTGTGTGGGATGCTCTACCAGGTTCATTCCTAGATAATGCACTCAAAGGGCACTAAGCATAGAGTGTAAAAACTGAGTTCCTTGAGAGCTGCTTGGAAGCCTGATGGTGTGTGAAGTTAGTGAGCCAAATGGAGTTGTTCTCCCACAAGAACCACTCGGCTGATTCTTCTTCAATATGCCCTTCACCAACATGCAGTGTTTCCTTGATTGAATTAGCTCTCACACCAATATTTGCGTCTAGAGCCTTTGCATTGAGGGCTATCTGAAAACGGCTGTGGCGCTGAAGTTGCCTGTGAATGTGGAGTTGGTGGCATGTGAAACCCGCATGTGGAGCATTCGTTTGTGTGGGATGCTCTACCAGGTTCATTCCTAGATAATGCACTCAAAGGGCACTAAGCATAGAGTGTGAAAACTGAGTTTCCTTGAGAGCTGCTTGGAAGCCTGATGGTGTGTGAAGTTAGTGAGCCAAATGGAGTTGTTCTCCCACAAGAACCACTCGGCTGATTCTTCTTCAATATGCCCTTCACCAACATGCAGTGTTTCCTTGATTGAATTAGCTCTCACACCAATATTTGCGTCTAGAGCCTCTGCATTGAGGGCTATCTGAAAACGGCTGTGGAGCTGAAGTTGCCTGTGAATGTGGAGTTGGTGGCATTTGAAACCCGCATGTGGAGCATTCGTTTGTGTGGGATGCTCACCAAGCTTCATTTTAGTCCTAGGCACTCAAAGGGCACTAAGCATAGAGTGTGAAAACTGAGTTTCCTTGAGAGCTGCTTGGAAGCCTGATGGTGTGTGACGTTAGTGAGCCAAATGGAGTTGTTCTCCACAAGAACCACTCGACTGATTCTCTTCAATATGCCCTTCACCAACATGCAGTGTTTCCTTGATTGAATTAGCTCTCACATCAATATTTGCATGTAGAGCCTTTGCATTGAGGGCTATCTGCAAACGGCTGTGGCGCTGAAGTTGCCTGTGAATGTGGAGTTGGTGGCATGTGAAACCCGCATGTGGAGCATTCGTTTGTGTGGGATGCTCACCAGGCTTCATTTCAGTCCTAGACACTCAAAGGGCACTAAGCATAGAGTGTGAAAACTGAGTTTCCTTGAGAGCTGCTTGGAAGCCTGATGGTGTGTGACGTTAGTGAGCCAAATGGAGTTGTTCTCCCACAAGCACCACTCGGCTGATTCTTCTTCAATATGCCCTTCACCAACATGCAGTGTTTCCTTGATTGAATTAGCTCTCACACCAATATTTGCGTCTAGAGCCTTTGCATTGAGGGCTATCTGAAAGTGGTTTTGGATCTGAAGTTGCCTGTGAATGTGGAGTTGGTGGCATGTGAAACCGCATGTGGAGCATTCGTTTGTGTGGGATGCTCTACAGGTTCATTCCTAGATAATGCACTCAAAGGGCACTAAGCATAGAGTGTAAAAACTGAGTTTCCTTGAGAGCTGCTTGGAAGCCTGATGGTGTGTGAAGTTAGTGAGCCAAATGGTGTTGCTCTCCCACAAGAACCACTTGGCTGATTCTTCTTCAATATGCCCTTCACCAACATGCAGTGTTTTCTTGATTGAATTAGCTCTGACACCAATATTTGCGTCTAGAGCCTCTTGCATTGAGGAGATTGGCTATCTGAAAACGGCTGTGGAGCTGAAGTTGCCTGTGAATGTGGAGTTGGTGGCATGTGAAACCCGCATGTGGAGCATTCGTTTGTGTGGGATGCTCTACCAGGTTCATTCCTAGATAATGCACTCAAAGGGCACTAAGCATAGAGTGTGAAAACTGAGTTTGCTTGAGAGCTGCTTGGAAGCCTGACGGTGTGTGAAGTTAGTGAGCCAAATGGAGTTGTTCTCCCACAAGAACCACTCGGCTGATTCTTCTTCAATATGCCCTTCACCAACATGCAGTGTTTCCTTGATTGAATTAGCTCTCACACCAATATTTGCGTCTAGAGCCTTTGCATTGAGGGCTATCTGAAAGTGGTTTTGGATCTGAAGTTGCCTGTGAATGTGGAGTTGGTGGCATGTGAAACCCGCATGTGGAGCATTCGTTTGTGTGGGATGCTCTACCAGGTTCATTCCTAGATAATGCACTCAGAGGGCACTAAGCATAGAGTGTGAAAACTGAGTTTCCTTGAGAGCTGCTTGGAAGCCTGATGGTGTGTGACGTTAGTGAGCCAAACGGAGTTGTTCTCCACAAGAACCACTCGGCTGATTCTTCTTCAATATGCCCTTCACCAACATGCAGTGTTTCCTTGATGAATTAGCTCTCACACCAATATTTGCGTCTAGAGCCTTTGCATTGAGGGCTATCTGAAAGTGGCTTTGGTGCTGAAGTTGCCTGTGAATGTGGAGTTGGTGGCATGTGAAACCCGCATGTGGAGCATTCGTTTGTGTGGGATGCTCACCAAGCTTCATTTCAGTCCTAGGCACTCAAAGGGCACTAAGCATAGAGTGTGAAAACTGAGTTTCCTTGAGAGCTGCTTGGAAGCCTGATGGTGTGTGAAGTTCGTGAGCCAAATGGAGTTGTTCTCCCACAAGAACCACTCGGCTGATTCTTCTTCAATATGCCCTTCACCAACATGCAGTGTTTCCTTGATTGAATTAGCTCTCACACCAATATTTGCGTCTAGAGCCTTTGCATTGAGGGCTATCTGAAAACAGCTTTGGCGCTGAAGTTGCCTGTGAATGTGGAGTTGGTGGCATGTGAAACCCGCATGTGTAGCATTCGTTTGTGTGGGATGCTCACCAAGCTTCATTTCAGTCCTAGGCACTCAGAGGGCACTAAGCATAGAGTGTGAAAACTGAGATTCCTTGAGAGCTGCTTGGAAGGCTGATGGTGTGTGAAGTTAGTGAGCCAAATGGAGTTGTTCTCCACAAGAACCACTCGGCTGATTCTTCTTCAATATGCCCTTCACCAACATGCAGTGTTTCCTTGATTGAATTAGCTCTCACACCAATATTTGCGTCTAGAGCCTTTGCATTGAGGGCTATCTGAAAGTGGCTTTGGCCCTGAAGTTGCCTGTGAATGTGGAGTTGGTGGCATGTGAAACCCGCATGTGGAGCATTCGTTTGTGTGGGATGCTCTACCAGGTTCATTCCTAGATAATGCACTCAAAGGGCACTAAGCATAGAGTGTAAAAACTGAGTTTCCTTGAGAGCTGCTTGGAAGCCTGATGGTGTGTGAAGTTAGTGAGCCAAATGGTGTTGTTCTCCCTCAAGAACCACTCGGCTGATTCTTCTTCAATATGCCCTTCACCAACATGCAGTGTTTCCTTGATTGAATTAGCTCTCACACCAATATTTGCGTCTAGAGCCTTTGCATTGAGGGCTATCTGAAAACGGCTGTGGCGCTGAAGTTGCCTGTGAATGTGGAGTTGGTGGCATGTGAAACCCGCATGTGGAGCATTCGTTTGTGTGGGATGCTCTACCAGGTTCATTCCTAGATAATGCACTCAAAGGGCACTAAGCATAGAGTGTGAAAACTGAGTTTCCTTGAGAGCTGCTTGGAAGCCTGATGGTGTGTGAAGTTAGTGAGCCAAATGGAGTTGTTCTCCCACAAGAACCACTCGGCTGATTCTTCTTCAATATGCCCTTCACCAACATGCAGTGTTTCCTTGATTGAATTAGCTCTCACACCAATATTTGCGTCTAGAGCCTCTGCATTGAGGCTATCTGAAAACGGCTGTGGAGCTGAAGTTGCCTGTGAATGTGGAGTTGGTGGCATTTGAAACCCGCATGTGGAGCATTCGTTTGTGTGGGATGCTCTACCAGGTTCATTCCTAGATAATGCACTCAAAGGGCACTAAGCATAGAGTGTGAAAACTGAGTTTCCTTGAGAGCTGCTTGGAAGCCTGATGGTGTGTGAAGTTAGTGAGCCAAATGGAGTTGTTCTCCCACAAGAAACACTCGGCTGATCTTCTTCAATATGCCCTTCACCAACATGCAGTGTTTCCTTGATTGAATTAGCTCTCACACCAATATTTGCATCTAGTGCCTTTGCATTGAGGGCTAACTTAAAACGGTTGTGGCGTAGAAGTTGCCTGTGAATGTGGAGTTGGTGGCATGTGAAACCCGCATGTGGAGCATTCGTTTGTGTGGGATGCTGACCAAGCTTCATTTCAGTCCTAGGCATACAAAGGGCACTAAGCATAGAGTGTGAAAACTGAGTTTCCTTGAGAGCTGCTTGGAAGCCTGATGGTGTGTGAAGTTAGTGAGCCAAATGGAGTTGTTCTCCCACAAGAACCACTCGGCTGATCCTTCTTCAATATGCCCTTCACCAACATGCAGTGTTTCCTTGATTGAATTAGCTCTCACACCAATATTTGCGTCTAGAGCCTTTGCATTGAGAACTATCTGAAAACGGCTGTGGCACTGAAGTTGCCTGTGAATGTGGAGTTGGTGGCATGTGAAACCCGCATGTGGAGCATTCGTTTGTGTGGGATGCTCTACCAAGTTCATTCCTAGATAAGCACTCAAAGGGCAATAACATAGAGTGTGAAAACTGAGTTTCCTTGAGAGCTGCTTGGAAGCCTGATGGTGTGTGAAGTTAGTGAGCCAAATGGAGTTGTTCTCCCACAAGAACCACTCAGCTGATCCTTCTTCAATATGCCCTTCACCAACATGCAGTGTTTCCTTGATTGAATTAGCTCTCACACCAATATTTGCGTCTAGAGCCTTTGCATTGAGGGCTATCTGAAAACGGCTGTGGCGCTGAAGTTGCCTGTGAATGTGGAGTTGGTGGCATGTGAAACCCGCATGTGGAGCATTCGTTTGTGTGGGATGCTCTACCAGGTTCATTCCTAGATAAAGCACTCAAAGGCACTAAGCATAGAGTGTGAAAACTGAGTTTCCTTGAGAGCTGCTTGGAAGCCTGATGGTGTGTGAAGTTAGTGAGCCAAATGGAGTTGTTCTCCACAAGAACCACTCGGCTGATCCTTCTTCAATATGCCATTCACCAACATGCAGTGTTTCCTTGATTGAATTAGCTCTCACACCAATATTTGCGTCTAGAGCCTTTGCATTGAGGGCTATCTGAAAACGGCTGTGGCGCTGAAGTTGCCTGTGAATGTGGAGTTGGTGGCATGTGAAACCCGCATGTGGAGCATTCGTTTGTGTGGGATGCTCTACCAGGTTCATTCCTAGATAATGCACTCAAAGGGCACTAAGCATAGAGTGTGAAAACTGAGTTTCCTTGAGAGCTGCTTGGAAGCCTGATGGTGTGTGAAGTTAGTGAGCCAAATGGAGTTGTTCTCCCACAAGAACCACTCGGCTGATCCTTCTTCAATATGCCCTTCACCAACATGCAGTGTTTCCTTGATTGAATTAGCTCTCACACCAATATTTGCGTCTAGAGCCTTTGCATTGAGGGCTAACTGAAAACCGTTGTGGCGTTGAAGTTGCCTGTGAATGTGGAGTTGGTGGCATGTGAAACCCGCATGTCGAGCATTCGTTTGTGTGGGATGCTGACCAAGCTTCATTTCCGTCCTAGGCATACAAAGGGCACTAAGCATAGAGTGTGAAAACTGATTTTCCTTGAGAGCTGCTTGGAAGCCTGATGGTGTGTGAAGTTAGTGAGCCAAATGGAGTTGTTCTCCCACAAGAACCACTCGGCTGATCCTTCTTCAATATGCCCTTCACCAACATGCAGTGTTTCCTTGATTGAATTAGCTCTCACACCAATATTTGCGTCTAGAGCCTTTGCATTGAGGGCTATCTGAAAACGGCTGTGGCGCTGAAGTTGCCTGTGAATGTGGAATTGGTGGCATGTGAAACCCGCAAGTGGAGCATTCGTTTCTGTGCGATGCTCTACCAGGTTCATTCCTAGATAATGCACTCAAAGGGCACTAAGCATAGAGTGTGAAAACTGAGTTTCCTTGAGAGCTGCTTGGAAGCCTGATGGTGTGTGAAGTTAGTGAGCCAAATGGAGTTGTTCTCCCACAAGAACCACTCGGCTGATCCTTCTTCAATATGCCCTTCACCAACATGCAGTGTTTCCTTGATTGAATTAGCTCTCACACCAATATTTGCGTCTAGAGCCTTTGCATTGAGGGCTATCTGAAAACGGCTGTGGCACTGAGCTGCCTGTGAATGTGGAGTTGGTGGCATGTGAAACCCGCATGTGGAGCATTCGTTTGTGTGGATGCTCTACCAAGTTCATTCCTAGATAAAGCACTCAAAGGGCAATAAACATAGAGTGTGAAAACTGAGTTTCCTTGAGAGCTGCTTGGAAGCCTGACGGTGTGTGAAGTTAGTGAGCCAAATGGAGTTGTTCTCCCACAAGAACCACTCGGCTGATCCTTCTTCAATATGCCCTTCACCAACATGCAGTGTTTCCTTGATTGAATTAGCTCTCACACCAATATTTGCGTCTAGAGCCTTTGCATTGAGGGCTATCTGAAAACGGCTGTGGCGCTGAAGTTGCCTGTGAATGTGGAGTTGGTGGCATGTGAAACCCGCATGTGGAGCATTCGTTTGTGTGGGATGCTGACCAAGGTTCATTTCAGTGCTTGCCATGCAAAGGGCACTAAGCATAGAGTGTGAAAACTGAGTTTCCTTGAGAGCTGCTTGGAAGCCTGATGGTGTGTGAAGTTAGTGAGCCAAATGGAGTTGTTCTCCCACAAGAACCACTCGGCTGATCCTTCTTCAATATGCCCTTCACCAACATGCAGTGTTTCCTTGATTGAATTAGCTCTCACACCAATATTTGCGTCTAGAGCCTTTGCATTGAGGGCTATCTGAAAACGGCTGTGGCGCTGAAGTTGCCTGTGAATGTGGAGTTGGTGGCATGTGAAACCCGCATGTGGAGCATTCGTTTGTGTGGGATGCTGACCAAGCTTCATTTCAGTCCTAGGCATACAAAGGGCACTAAGCATAGAGTGTGAAAACTGAGTTTCCTTGAGAGCTGCTTGGAAGCCTGATGGTGTGTGAAGTTAGTGAGCCAAATGGAGTTGTTCTCCCACAAGAACCACTCGGCTGATCCTTCTTCAATATGCCCTTCACCAACATGCAGTGTTTCCTTGATTGAATTAGCTCTCACACCAATATTTGCGTCTAGAGCCTTTGCATTGAGGGCTAACTGAAAACGGCTGTGGCGTTGAAGTTGCCTGTGAATGTGGAGTTGGTGGCATGTGAAACCCGCATGTGGAGCATTCGTTTGTGTGGGATGCTGACCAAGCTTCATTTCAGTCCTAGGCATACAAAGGGCACTAAGCATAGAGTGTGAAAACTGAGTTTCCTTGAGAGCTGCTTGGAAGCCTGATGGTGTGTGAAGTTAGTGAGCCAAATGGAGTTGTTCTCCCACAAGAACCACTCGGCTGATCCTTCTTCAATACGCCCTTCACCAACATGCAGTGTTTCCTTGATTGAATTAGCTCTCACACCAATATTTGCGTCTAGAGCCTTTGCATTGAGGGCTAACTGAAAACGGCTGTGGCGTTGAAGTTGCCTGTGAATGTGGAGTTGGTGGCATGTGAAACCCGCATGTGGAGCATTCGTTTGTGTGGGATGCTGACCAAGCTTCATTTCAGTCCTAGGCATACAAAGGGCACTAAGCATAGAGTGTGAAAACTGAGTTTCCTTGAGAGCTGCTTGGAAGCCTGATGGTGTGTGAAGTTAGTGAGCCAAATGGAGTTGTTCTCCCACAAGAACCACTCGGCTGATCCTTCTTCAATATGCCCTTCACCAACATGCAGTGTTTCCTTGATTGAATTAGCTCTCACACCAATATTTGCGTCTAGAGCCTTTGCATTGAGGGCTATCTGAAAACGGCTGTGGCGCTGAAGTTGCCTGTGAATGTGGAGTTGGTGGCATGTGAAACCCGCATGTGGAGCATTCGTTTGTGTGGGATGCTCTACCAGGTTCATTCCTAGATAATGCACTCAAAGGGCACTAAGCATAGAGTGTGAAAACTGAGTTTCCTTGAGAGCTGCTTGGAAGCCTGATGGTGTGTGAAGTTAGTGAGCCAAATGGAGTTGTTCTCCCACAAGAAACACTCGGCTGATCCTTCTTCAATATGCCCTTCACCAACATGCAGTGTTTCCTTGATTGAATTAGCTCTCACACCAATATTTGCGTCTAGTGCCTTTGCATTGAGGGCTAACTGAAAACGGTTGTGGCGTAGAAGTTGCCTGTGAATGTGGAGTTGGTGGCATGTGAAACCCGCATGTGGAGCATTCGTTTGTGTGGGATGCTGACCAAGCTTCATTTCAGTCCTAGGCATACAAAGGGCACTAAGCATAGAGTGTGAAAACTGAGTTTCCTTGAGAGCTGCTTGGAAGCCTGATGGTGTGTGAAGTTAGTGAGCCAAATGGAGTTGTTCTCCCACAAGAACCACTCGGCTGATCCTTCTTCAATATGCCCTTCACCAACATGCAGTGTTTCCTTGATTGAATTAGCTCTCACACCAATATTTGCGTCTAGAGCCTTTGCATTGAGAACTATCTGAAAACGGCTGTGGCACTGAAGTTGCCTGTGAATGTGGAGTTGGTGGCATGTGAAACCCGCATGTGGAGCATTCGTTTGTGTGGGATGCTCTACCAAGTTCATTCCTAGATAAAGCACTCAAAGGGCAATAAACATAGAGTGTGAAAACTGAGTTTCCTTGAGAGCTGCTTGGAAGCCTGATGGTGTGTGAAGTTAGTGAGCCAAATGGAGTTGTTCTCCCACAAGAACCACTCGGCTGATCCTTCTTCAATATGCCCTTCACCAACATGCAGTGTTTCCTTGATTGAATTAGCTCTCACACCAATATTTGCGTCTAGAGCCTTTGCATTGAGGGCTATCTGAAAACGGCTGTGGCGCTGAAGTTGCCTGTGAATGTGGAGTTGGTGGCATGTGAAACCCGCATGTGGAGCATTCGTTTGTGTGGGATGCTCTACCAGGTTCATTCCTAGATAAAGCACTCAAAGGGCACTAAGCATAGAGTGTGAAAACTGAGTTTCCTTGAGAGCTGCTTGGAAGCCTGATGGTGTGTGAAGTTAGTGAGCCAAATGGAGTTGTTCTCCCACAAGAACCACTCGGCTGATCCTTCTTCAATATGCCATTCACCAACATGCAGTGTTTCCTTGATTGAATTAGCTCTCACACCAATATTTGCGTCTAGAGCCTTTGCATTGAGGGCTATCTGAAAACGGCTGTGGCGCTGAGTTGCCTGTGAATGTGGAGTTGGTGGCATGTGAAACCCGCATGTGGAGCATTCGTTTGTGTGGGATGCTCTACCAGGTTCATTCCTAGATAATGCACTCAAAGGGCACTAAGCATAGAGTGTGAAAACTGAGTTTCCTTGAGAGCTGCTTGGAAGCCTGATGGTGTGTGAAGTTAGTGAGCCAAATGGAGTTGTTCTCCCACAAGAACCACTCGGCTGATCCTTCTTCAATATGCCCTTCACCAACATGCAGTGTTTCCTTGATTGAATTAGCTCTCACACCAATATTTGCGTCTAGAGCCTTTGCATTGAGGGCTAACTGAAAACGGTTGTGGCGTTGAAGTTGCCTGTGAATGTGGAGTTGGTGGCATGTGAAACCCGCATGTCGAGCATTCGTTTGTGTGGGATGCTGACCAAGCTTCATTTCCGTCCTAGGCATACAAAGGGCACTAAGCATAGAGTGTGAAAACTGAGTTTCCTTGAGAGCTGCTTGGAAGCCTGATGGTGTGTGAAGTTAGTGAGCCAAATGGAGTTGTTCTCCCACAAGAACCACTCGGCTGATCCTTCTTCAATATGCCCTTCACCACATGCAGTGTTTCCTTGATTGAATTAGCTCTCACACCAATATTTGCGTCTAGAGCCTTTGCATTGAGGGCTATCTGAAAACGGCTGTGGCGCTGAAGTTGCCTGTGAATGTGGAGTTGGTGGCATGTGAAACCCGCAAGTGGAGCATTCGTTTCTGTGGGATGCTCTACCAGGTTCATTCCTAGATAATGCACTCAAAGGGCACTAAGCATAGAGTGTGAAAACTGAGTTTCCTTGAGAGCTGCTTGGAAGCCTGATGGTGTGTGAAGTTAGTGAGCCAAATGGAGTTGTTCTCCCACAAGAACCACTCGGCTGATCCTTCTTCAATATGCCCTTCACCAACATGCAGTGTTTCCTTGATTGAATTAGCTCTCACACCAATATTTGCGTCTAGAGCCTTTGCATTGAGGGCTATCTGAAAACGGCTGTGGCACTGAGCTGCCTGTGAATGTGGAGTTGGTGGCATGTGAAACCCGCATGTGGAGCATTCGTTTGTGTGGGATGCTCTACCAGTTCATTCCTAGATAAAGCACTCAAAGGGCAATAAGCATAGAGTGTGAAAACTGAGTTTCCTTGAGAGCTGCTTGGAAGCCTGACGGTGTGTGAAGTTAGTGAGCCAAATGGAGTTGTTCTCCCACAAGAACCACTCGGCTGATCCTTCTTCAATATGCCCTTCACCAACATGCAGTGTTTCCTTGATTGAATTAGCTCTCACACCAATATTTGCGTCTAGAGCCTTTGCATTGAGGGCTATCTGAAAACGGCTGTGGCGCTGAAGTTGCCTGTGAATGTGGAGTTGGTGGCATGTGAAACCCGCATGTGGAGCATTCGTTTGTGTGGGATGCTGACCAAGGTTCATTTCAGTGCTTGCCATGCAAAGGGCACTAAGCATAGAGTGTGAAAACTGAGTTTCCTTGAGAGCTGCTTGGAAGCCTGATGGTGTGTGAAGTTAGTGAGCCAAATGGAGTTGTTCTCCCACAAGAACCACTCGGCTGATCCTTCTTCAATATGCCCTTCACCAACATGCAGTGTTTCCTTGATTGAATTAGCTCTCACACCAATATTTGCGTCTAGAGCCTTTGCATTGAGGGCTATCTGAAAACGGCTGTGGCGCTGAAGTTGCCTGTGAATGTGGAGTTGGTGGCATGTGAAACCCGCATGTGGAGCATTCGTTTGTGTGGGATGCTGACCAAGCTTCATTTCAGTCCTAGGCATACAAAGGGCACTAAGCATAGAGTGTGAAAACTGAGTTTCCTTGAGAGCTGCTTGGAAGCCTGATGGTGTATGAAGTTAGTGAGCCAAATGGAGTTGTTCTCCCACAAGAACCACTCGGCTGATCCTTCTTCAATATGCCCTTCACCAACATGCAGTGTTTCCTTGATTGAATTAGCTCTCACACCAATATTTGCGTCTAGAGCCTTTGCATTGAGGGCTAACTGAAAACGGCTGTCGCGTTGAAGTTGCCTGTGAATGTGGAGTTGGTGGCATGTGAAACCCGCATGTGAAGCATTCGTTTGTGTGGGATGCTGACCAAGCTTCATTTCAGTCCTAGGCACAGAAAGGGCACTAAGCATAGAGTGTGAAAACTGAGTTTCCTTGAGAGCTGCTTGGAAGCCTGATGGTGTGTGAAGTTAGTGAGCCAAATGGAGTTGTTCTCCCACAAGAACCACTCGGCTGATCCTTCTTCAATATGCCCTTCACCAACATGCAGTGTTTCCTTGATTGAATTAGCTCTCACACCAATATTTGCGTCTAGAGCCTTTGCATTGAGGGCTATCTGAAAACGGCTGTGGCGCTGAAGTTGCCTGTGAATGTGGAGTTGGTGGCATGTGAAACCCGCATGTGGAGCATTCGTTTGTGTGGGATGCTGACCAAGGTTCATTTCAGTGCTTGCCATGCAAAGGGCACTAAGCATAGAGTGTGAAAACTGAGTTTCCTTGAGAGCTGCTTGGAAGCCTGATGGTGTGTGAAGTTAGTGAGCCAAATGGAGTTGTTCTCCCACAAGAACCACTCGGCTGATCCTTCTTCAATATGCCCTTCACCAACATGCAGTGTTTCCTTGATTGAATTAGCTCTCACACCAATATTTGCGTCTAGAGCCTTTGCATTGAGGGCTATCTGAAAACGGCTGTGGCGCTGAAGTTGCCTGTGAATGTGGAGTTGGTGGCATGTGAAACCCGCATGTGGAGCATTCGTTTGTGTGGGATGCTGACCAAGCTTCATTTCAGTCCTAGGCATACAAAGGGCACTAAGCATAGAGTGTGAAAACTGAGTTTCCTTGAGAGCTGCTTGGAAGCCTGATGGTGTATGAAGTTAGTGAGCCAAATGGAGTTGTTCTCCCACAAGAACCACTCGGCTGATCCTTCTTCAATATGCCCTTCACCAACATGCAGTGTTTCCTTGATTGAATTAGCTCTCACACCAATATTTGCGTCTAGAGCCTTTGCATTTAGGGCTAACTGAAAACGGCTGTCGCGTGAAGTTGCCTGTGAATGTGGAGTTGGTGGCATGTGAAACCCGCATGTGAAGCATTCGTTTGTGTGGGATGCTGACCAAGCTTCATTTCAGTCCTAGGCACAGAAAGGGCACTAAGCATAGAGTGTGAAAACTGAGTTTCCTTGAGAGCTGCTTGGAAGCCTGATGGTGTGTGAAGTTAGTGAGCCAAATGGAGTTGTTCTCCCACAAGAACCACTCGGCTGATCCTTCTTCAATATGCCCTTCACCAACATGCAGTGTCTCCTTGATTGAATTAGCTCTCACACCAATATTTGCGTCTAGAGCCTTTGCATTGAGGGCTATCTGAAAACGGCTGTGGCGCTGAAGTTGCCTGTGAATGTGGAGTTGGTGGCATGTGAAACCCGCATGTGGAGCATTCGTTTGTGTGGGATGCTCTACCAGGTTCATTCCTAGCTATGCACTCAAAGGGCACTAAGCATAGAGTGTGAAAACTGAGTTTCCTTGAGAGCTGCTTGGAAGCCTGATGGTGTGTGAAGTTAGTGAGCCAAATGGAGTTGTTCTCCCACAAGAACCACTCGGCTGATCCTTCTTCAATATGCCCTTCACCAACATGCAGTGTTTCCTTGATTGAATTAGCTCTCACACCAATATTTGCGTCTAGAGCCTTTGCATTGAGGGCTATCTGAAAACGGCTGTGGCGCTGAAGTTGCCTGTGAATGTGGAGTTGGTGGCATGTGAAACCCGCATGTGGAGCATTCGTTTGTGTGGGATGCTGACCAAGCTTCATTCAGTCCTAGGCATACAAAGGGCACTAAGCATAGAGTGTGAAAACTGAGTTTCCTTGAGAGCTGCTTGGAAGCCTGATGGTGTGTGAAGTTAGTGAGCCAAATGGAGTTGTTCTCCCACAAGAACCACTCGGCTGATCCTTCTTCAATATGCCCTTCACCAACATGCAGTGTTTCCTTGATTGAATTAGCTCTCACACCAATATTTGCGTCTAGAGCCTTTGCATTGAGGGCTATCTGAAAACGGCTCTGGCGCTGAAGTTGCCTGTGAATGTGGAGTTGGTGGCATGTGAAACCCGCATGTGGAGCATTCGTTTGTGTGCGATGCTCTACCAAGTTCATTCCTAGCTAAGCACTCAAAGGGCACTAAGCATAGAGTGTGAAAACTGAGTTTCCTTGAGAGCTGCTTGGAAGCCTGATGGTGTGTGAAGTTAGTGAGCCAAATGGAGTTGTTCTCCCACAAGAACCACTCGGCTGATCCTTCTTCAATATGCCCTTCACCAACATGCAGTGTTTCCTTGATTGAATTAGCTCTCACACCAATATTTGCGTCTAGAGCCTTTGCATTGAGGGCTATCTGAAAACGGCTGTGGCGCTGAAGTTGCCTGTGAATGTGGAGTTGGTGGCATGTGAAACCCGCATGTGGAGCATTCGTTTGTGTGGGATGCTCTACCAGGTTCATTCAGTGCTAGCACTGCAAAGGGCACTAAGCATAGAGTGTGAAAACTGAGTTTCCTTGAGAGCTGCTTGGAAGCCTGATGGTGTGTGAAGTTAGTGAGCCAAATGGAGTTGTTCTCCCACAAGAACCACTCGGCTGATCCTTCTTCAATATGCCCTTCACCAACATGCAGTGTTTCCTTGATTGAATTAGCTCTCACACCAATATTTGCGTCTAGAGCCTTTGCATTGAGGGCTATCTGAAAACGGCTGTGGCGCTGAAGTTGCCTGTGAATGTGGAGTTGGTGGCATGTGAAACCCGCATGTGGAGCATTCGTTTGTGTGGGATGCTCTACCAAGTTCATTCCTAGATAAAGCACTCAAGGGCACTAAGCATAGAGTGTGAAAACTGAGTTTCCTTGAGAGCTGCTTGGAAGCCTGATCGGTGTGTGAAGTTAGTGAGCCAAATGGAGTTGTTCTCCACAAGAACCACTCGGCTGATCCTTCTTCAATATGCCCTTCACCAACATGCAGTGTTTCCTTGATTGAATTAGCTCTCACACCAATATTTGCGTCTAGAGCCTTTGCATTGAGGGCTATCTGAAAACGGCTGTGGCGCTGAAGTTGCCTGTGAATGTGGAGTTGGTGGCATGTGAAACCCGCATGTGGAGCATTCGTTTGTGTGGATGCTCTACCAGGTTCATTTCAGTGCTAGCCATGCACAGGGCACTAAGCATAGAGTGTGAAAACTGAATTTCCTTGAGAGCTGCTTGGAAGCCTGATGGTGTGTGAAGTTAGTGAGCCAAATGGAGTTGTTCTCCACAAGAACCACTCGGCTGATCCTTCTTCAATATGCCCTTCACCAACATGCAGTGTTTCCTTGATTGAATTAGCTCTCACACCAATATTTGCGTCTAGAGCCTTTGCATTGAGGGCTATCTGAAAACGGCTGTGGCACTGAAGTTGCCTGTGAATGTGGAGTTGGTGGCATGTGAAACCCGCATGTGGAGCATTCGTTTGTGTGGGATGCTCTACCAGGTTCATTCCTACATAAAGCACTCAAAGGCACTAACATAGAGTGTGAAAACTGAGTTTTCCTTGAGAGCTGCTTGGAAGCCTGATGGTGTGTGAAGTTAGTGAGCCAAATGGAGTTGTTCTCCCACAAGAACCACTCGGCTGATCCTTCTTCAATATGCCCTTCACCAACATGCAGTGTTTCCTTGATTGAATTAGCTCTCACAGCAATATTTGCGTCTAGAGCCTTTGCATTGAGACTATCTGAAAACGGCTGTGGCGCTGAAGTTGCCTGTGAATGTGGAGTTGGTTGCATGTGAAACCCGCATGTGAGCATTCGTTTGTGTGGGATGCTCTACCAGGTTCATTCCTAGATAAAGCACTCAAGGCACTAAACATAGAGTGTGAAAACTGAGTTTCCTTGAGAGCTGCTTGGAAGCCTGATA
>NW_026697131.1:0-71106 GCF_030435755.1 Ochotona princeps | reverse complement strand
TCATTGGGGGCTATCTGAAAACGGCTGTGGCGCTGAAGTTGCCTGTGAATGTGGAGTTGGTGGCATGTGAAACCCGCATGTGGAGCATTCGTTTGTGTGGGATGCTCTACCAGGTTCATTCCTAGATAAGGCACTCACAGGGCACTAAGCATAGAGTGTGAAAACTGAGTTTCATTGAGAGCTGCTTGGAAGCCTGATGGTGTGTGAAGTTAGTGAGCCAAATGGAGTTGTTCTCCCACAAGAACCACTCGGCTGATCCTTCTTCAATATGCCCTTCACCAACATGCAGTGTTTCCTTGATTGAATTAGCTCTCACACCAATATTTGCGTCTAGAGCCTTTGCATTGAGGGCTATCTGAAAACGGCTGTGGCGCTGAAGTTGCCTGTGAATGTGGAGTTGGTGGCATGTGAAACCCGCATGTGGAGCATTCGTTTGTGTGGGATGCTCTACCAGGTTCATTCCTAGATAATGCACTGAAAGTGCACTAAGCATAGAGTGTGAAAACTGAGTTTCCTTGAGAGCTGTTTGGAAGCCTGATGGTGTGTGAAGTTAGTGAGCCAAATGGAGTTGTTCTCCCACAAGAACCACTCGGCTGATCCTTCTTCAATATGCCCTTCACCAACATGCAGTGTTTCCTTGATTGAATTAGCTCTCACACCAATATTTGCGTCTAGAGCCTTTGCATTGGGGGCTATCTGAAAACGGCTGTGGCGCTGAAGTTGCCTGTGAATGTTTAGTTGGTGGCATGTGAAACCCGCATGTGGAGCATTCGTTTGTGTGGGATGCTCTACCAGGTTCATTCCTAGATAAGGCACTCACAGGGCACTAAGCATAGAGTGTGAAAACTGAGTTTCCTTGAGAGCTGCTTGGAAGCCTGATGGTGTGTGAAGTTAGTGAGCCAAATGGAGTTGTTCTCCCACAAGAACCACTCGGCTGATCCTTCTTCAATATGCCCTTCACCAACATGCAGTGTTTCCTTGATTGAATTAGCTCTCACACCAATATTTGCGTCTAGAGCCTTTGCATTGAGGGCTATTCTTGAAAACGGCTGTGGCGCTGAAGTTGCCTGTGAATGTGGAGTTGGTGGCATGTGAAACCCGCATGTGGAGCATTCGTTTGTGTGGGATGCTCTACCAGGTTCATTTCAGTCCTAGCCATACAAAGGGCACTAAGCATAGAGTGTGAAAACTGAGTTTCCTTGAGAGCTGCTTGGAAGCCTGATGGTGTGTGAAGTTAGTGAGCCAAATGGAGTTGTTCTCCCACAAGAACCACTCGGCTGATCCTTCTTCAATATGCCCTTCACCAACATGCAGTGTTTCCTTGATTGAATTAGCTCTCACACCAATATTTGCGTCTAGAGCCTTTGCATTGAGGGCTATCTGAAAACGGCTGTGGCGCTGAAGTTGCCTGTGAATGTGGAGTTGGTGCCATGTGAAACCCGCATGTGGAGCATTCGTTTGTGTGGAATGCTCTACCAGTTTCATTCCTAGATAATGCACTCAAAGGGCACTAAGCATAGAGTGTGAAAACTGAGTTTCCTTGAGAGCTGCTTGGAAGCCTGATGGTGTGTGAAGTTAGTGAGCCAAATGGAGTTGTTCTCCCACAAGAACCACTCGGCTGATCCTTCTTCAATATGCCCTTCACCAACATGCAGTGTTTCCTTGATTGAATTAGCTCTCACACCAATATTTGCGTCTAGAGCCTTTGCATTGAGGGCTATCTGAAAACGGCTGTGGCGCTGAAGTTGCCTGTGAATGTGGAGTTGGTGGCATGTGAAACCCGCATGTGGAGCATTCGTTTGTGTGGAATGCTCTACCAGGTTCATTCCTAGATAATGCACTCAAAGGGCACTAAGCCTAGAGTCTGAAAACTGAGTTTCCTTGAGAGCTGCTTGGAAGCCTGATGGTGTGTGAAGTTAGTGAGCCAAATGGAGTTGTTCTCCCACAAGAACCACTCGGCTGATCCTTCTTCAATATGCCCTTCACCAACATGCAGTGTTCCTTGATTGAATTAGCTCTCACACCAATATTTGCGTCTAGAGCCTTTGCATTGAGGGCTATCTGAAAACGGCTGTGGCGCTGAAGTTGCCTGTGAATGTGGAGTTGGTGGCATGTGAAACCCGCATGTGGAGCATTCGTTTGTGTGGGATGCTCTACCAGGTTCATTTCAGTCCTAGCCATACAAAGGGCACTAAGCATAGAGTGTGAAAACTGAGTTTCCTTGAGAGCTGCTTGGAAGCCTGATGGTGTGTGAAGTTAGTGAGCCAAATGGAGTTGTTCTCCCGCAAGAACCACTCGGCTGATCCTTCTTCAATATGCCCTTCACCAACATGCAGTGTTTCCTTGATTGAATTAGCTCTCACACCAATATTTGCGTCTAGAGCCTTTGCATTGAGGGCTATCTGAAAACGGCTGTGACGCTGAAGTTGCCTGTGAATGTGGAGTTGGTGGCATGTGAAACCCGCATGTGGAGCATTCGTTTGTGTGGGATGCTCTACCAGGTTCATTCCTTGATAATGCACTCAAAGGGCACTAAGCATAGAGTGTGAAAACTGGTTTTCTTGAGAGCTGCTTGGAAGCCTGATGGTGTGTGAAGTTAGTGAGCCAAATGGAGTTGTTCTCCCACAAGAACCACTCGGCTGATGCTTCTTCAATATGCCCTTCACCAACATGCAGTGTTTCCTTGATTGAATTAGCTCTCACACCAATATTTGCATCTAGAGCCTTTGCATTGAGGGCTATCTGAAAACGGCTGTGGCGCTGAAGTTGCCTGTGAATGTGGAGTTGGTGGCATGTGAAACCCGCATGTGGAGCATTCGTTTGTGTGGGATGCTCTACCAGGTTCATTTCAGTCCTAGCCATACAAAGGGCACTAAGCATAGAGTGTGAAAACTGAGTTTCCTTGAGAGCTGCTTGGAAGCCTGATGGTGTGTGAAGTTAGTGAGCCAAATGGAGTTGTTCTCCCACAAGAACCACTCGGCTGATCCTTCTTCAATATGCCCTTCACCAACATGCAGTGTTTCCTTGATTGAATTAGCTCTCACACCAATATTTGCGTCTAGAGCCTTTGCATTGAGGGCTATCTGAAAACGGCTGTGGCGCTGAAGTTGCCTGTGAATGTGGAGTTGGTGGCATGTGAAACCCGCATGTGGAGCATTCGTTTGTGTGGATGCTCTACAGGTTCATTTCAGTCCTAGCCATAAAAAGGGCACTAAGCATAGAGTGTGAAAACTGAGTTTCCTTGAGAGCTGCTTGGAAGCCTGATGGTGTGTGAAGTTAGTGAGCCAAATGGAGTTGTTCTCCCACAAGAACCACTCGGCTGATCCTTCTTCAATATGCCCTTCACCAACATGCAGTGTTTCCTTGATTGAATTAGCTCTCACACCAATATTTGCGTCTAGAGCCTTTGCATTGAGGGCTATCTGAAAACGGCTGTGGCGCTGAAGTTGCCTGAGAATGTGGAGTTGGTGGCATGTGAAATCCGCATGTGGAGCATTCGTTTGTGTGGGATGCTGACCAAGCTTCATTTCAGTCCTAGGCACTCAAAGGGCACTAAGCATAGAGTGTGAAAACTGAGTTTCATTGAGAGCTGCTTGGAAGCCTGATGGTGTGTGAAGTTAGTGAGCCAAATGGAGTTGTTCTCCCACAAGAACCACTCGGCTGATCCTTCTTCAATATGCCCTTCACCAACATGCAGTGTTTCCTTGATTGAATTAGCTCTCACACCAATATTTGCGTCTAGAGCCTTTGCATTGAGGCTATCTGAAAACGGCTGTGGCGCTGAAGTTGCCTGTGAATGTGGAGTTGGTGGCATGTGAAACCCGCATGTGGAGCATTCGTTTGTGTGGGATGCTCTACCAGGTTCAAATATCCTAGATAATTCACACAAAGGGCAGTAAGAATAGAGTGTGAAAACTGAGTTTCCTTGAGAGCTGCTTGGAAGCCTGATGGTGTGTGAAGTTAGTGAGCCAAATGGAGTTGTTCTCCCACAAGAACCACTCGGCTGATCCTTCTTCAATATGCCCTTCACCAACATGCAGTGTTTCCTTGATTGAATTAGCTCTCACACCAATATTTGCGTCTAGAGCCTTTGCATTGAGGGCTATCTGAAAACGGCTGTGGCGCTGAAGTTGCCTGTGAATGTGGAGTTGGTGGCATGTGAAACCCGCATGTGGAGCATTCGTTTGTGTGTGATGCTCTACCAGGTTCATTCCTAGATAATTCACTCAAAGGGCACTAAGCATAGAGTGTGAAAACTGAGTTTCCTTGAGAGCTGCTTGGAAGCCTGATGGTGTGTGAAGTTAGTGAGCCAAATGGAGTTGTTCTCCCACAAGAACCACTCGGCTGATCCTTCTTCAATATGCCCTTCACCAACATGCAGTGTTTCCTTGATTGAATTAGCTCTCACACCAATATTTGCGTCTAGAGCCTTTGCATTGAGGGCTATCTGAAAACGGCTGTGGCGCTGAAGTTGCCTGTGAATGTGGAGTTGGTGGCATGTGAAATCCGCATGTGGAGCATTCGTTTGTGTGGGATGCTGACCAAGCTTCATTTCAGTCCTAGGCAAACTAAGAGCACTAAGCATAGAGTGTGAAAACTGAGTTTCCTTGAGAGCTGCTTGGAAGCCTGATGGTGTGTGAAGTTAGTGAGCCAAATGGAGTTGTTCTCCCACAAGAACCACTCGGCTGATCCTTCTTCAATATGCCCTTCACCAACATGCAGTGTTTCCTTGATTGAATTAGCTCTCACACCAATATTTGCGTCTAGAGCCTTTGCATTGAGGGCTATCTGAAAACGGCTGTGGCGCTGAAGTTGCCTGTGAATGTGGAGTTGGTGGCATGTGAAACCCGCATGTGGAGCATTCGTTTGTGTGGGATGCTGACCAAGCTTCATTTCAGTCCTAGCCATACAAAGGGCACTAAGCATAGAGTGTGAAAACTGAGTTTCCTTGAGAGCTGCTTGGAAGCCTGATGGTGTGTGAAGTTAGTGAGCCAAATGGAGTTGTTCTCCCACAAGAACCACTCGGCTGATCCTTCTTCAATATGCCCTTCACCAACATGCAGTGTTTCCTTGATTGAATTAGTTCTCACACCAATATTTGCGTCTAGAGCCTTTGCATTGAGGGCTATCTGAAAACGGCTGTGGCGCTGAAGTTGCCTGTGAATGTGGAGTTGGTGGCATGTGAAACCCGCATGTGGAGCATTCGTTTGTGTGGGATGCTCTCCAAGCTTCATTTCAGTCCTAGGCACTCAAAGGGCACTAAGCATAGAGTGTGAAAACTGAGTTTCCTTGAGAGCTGCTTGGAAGCCTGATGGTGTGTGACGTTAGTGAGCCAAATGGAGTTGTTCTCCCACAAGAACCACTCGGCTGATCCTTCTTCAATATGCCCTTCACCAACATGCAGTGTTTCCTTGATTGAATTATCTCTCACACCAATATTTGCGTCTAGAGCCTTTGCATTGAGGGCTATCTGAAAACGGCTGTGGCGCTGAAGTTGCCTGTGAATGTGGAGTTGGTGGCATGTGAATCCCGCATGTGGAGCATTCGTTTGTGTGGGATGCTGACCAAGCTTCATTTCAGTCCTAGGCACACAAAGAGCACTAAGCATAGATTGTGAAAACTGAGTTTCCTTGAGAGCTGCTTGGAAGCCTGATGATGTGTGAAGTTAGTGAGCCAAATGGAGTTGTTCTCCCACAAGAACCACTCGGCTGATTCTTCTTCAATATGCCCTTCACCAACATGCAGTGTTTCCTTGATTGAATTAGCTCTCACACCAATATTGTCTAGAGCCTTTGCATTGAGGGCTATCTGAAAACGGCTGTGGCGCTGAAGTTGCCTGTAAATGTGGAGTTGGTGGCATGTGAAACCCGCATGTGGAGCATTCGTTTGTGTGGGATGCTCTACCAGGTTCATTCCTAGATAATGCACTCAAAGGGCACTAAGCATAGAGTGTGAAAACTGAGTTTCCTTGAGAGCTGCTTGGAAGCCTGATGGTGTGTGAAGTTAGTGAGCCAAATGGAGTTGTTCTCCCACAAGAACCACTCGGCTGATCCTTCTTCAATATGCCCTTCACCAACATGCAGGGTTTCCTTGATTGAATTAGTTCTCACACCAATATTTGCGTCTAGAGCCTTTGCATTGAGGGCTATCTGAAAACGGCTGTGGCGCTGAAGTTGCCTGTGAATGTGGAGTTGGTGGCATGTGACACCCGCATGTGGAGCATTCGTTTGTGTGGGATGCTCTCCAAGCTTCATTTCAGTCCTAGGCACTCAAAGGGCACTAAGCATAGAGTGTGAAAACTGAGTTTCCTTGAGAGCTGCTTGGAAGCCTGATGGTGTGTGACGTTAGTGAGCCAAATGGAGTTGTTCTCCCACAAGAACCACTCGGCTGATCCTTCTTCAATATGCCCTTCACCAACATGCAGTGTTTCCTTGATTGAATTATCTCTCACACCAATATTTGCGTCTAGAGCCTTTGCATTGAGGGCTATCTGAAAACGGCTGTGGCGCTGAAGTTGACTGTGAATGTGGAGTTGGTGGCATGTGAATCCCGCATGTGGAGCATTCGTTTGTGTGGGATGCTGACCAAGCTTCATTTCAGTCCTAGGCACACAAAGAGCACTAAGCATAGATTGTGAAAACTGAGTTTCCTTGAGAGCTGCTTGGAAGCCTGACGGTGTGTGAAGTTAGTGAGCCAAATGGAGTTGTTCTCCCACAAGAACCACTCGGCTGATCCTTCTTCAATATGCCCTTCACCAACATGCAGTGTTTCCTTGATTGAATTAGCTCTCACACCAATATTTGCGTCTAGAGCCTTTGCATTGAGGGCTATCTGAAAACGGCTGTGGCGCTGAAGTTGCCTGTGAATGTGGAGTTGGTGGCATGTGAAATCCGCATGTGGAGCATTCGTTTGTGTGGGATGCTGACCAAGCTTCATTTCAGTCCTAGGCACACTAAGAGCACTAAGCATAGAGTGTGAAAACTGAGTTTCCTTGAGAGCTGCTTGGAAGCCTGATGGTGTGTGAAGTTAGTGAGCCAAATGGAGTTGTTCTCCCACAAGAACCACTCGGCTGATCCTTCTTCAATATGCCCTTCACCAACATGCAGTGTTTCCTTGATTGAATTAGCTCTCACACCAATATTTGCGTCTAGAGCCTTTGCATTGAGGGCTATCTGAAAACGGCTGTGGCGCTGAAGTTGCCTGTGAATGTGGAGTTGGTGGCATGTGAAACCCGCATGTGGAGCATTCGTTTGTGTGGGATGCTGACCAAGCTTCATTTCAGTCCTAGGCACTCAAAGGGCACTAAGCATAGAGTGTGAAAACTGAGTTTCCTTGAGAGCTGCTTGGAAGCCTGATGGTGTGTGAAGTTAGTGAGCCAAATGGAGTTGTTCTCCCACAAGAACCACTCGGCTGATCCTTCTTCAATATGCCCTTCACCAACATGCAGTGTTTCCTTGATTGAATTAGTTCTCACACCAATATTTGCGTCTAGAGCCTTTGCATTGAGGGCTATCTGAAAACGGCTGTGGCGCTGAAGTTGCCTGTGAATGTGGAGTTGGTGGCATGTGAAACCCGCATGTGGAGCATTCGTTTGTGTGGGATGCTCTCCAGCTTCATTTCAGTCCTAGGCACTCAAAGGGCACTAAGCATAGAGTGTGAAAACTGAGTTTCCTTGAGAGCTGCTTGGAAGCCTGATGGTGTGTGACGTTAGTGAGCCAAATGGAGTTGTTCTCCCACAAGAACCACTCGGCTGATCCTTCTTCAATATGCCCTTCACCAACATGCAGTGTTTCCTTGATTGAATTAGCTCTCACACCAATATTTGCGTCTAGAGCCTTTGCATTGAGGGCTATCTGAAAACGGCTGTGGCGCTGAAGTTGCCTGTGAATGTGGAGTTGGTGGCATGTGAATCCCGCATGTGGAGCATTCGTTTGTGTGGGATGCTCTCCAAGCTTCATTTCAGTCCTAGGCACACAAAGAGCACTAAGCATAGATTGTGAAAACTGAGTTTCCTTGAGAGCTGCTTGGAAGCCTGATGGTGTGTGAAGTTAGTGAGCCAAATGGAGTTGTTCTCAGAACCACTCGGCTGATCCTTCTTCAATATGCCCTTCACCAACATGCAGTGTTTCCTTGATTGAATTAGTTCTCACACCAATATTTGCGTCTAGAGCCTTTGCATTGAGGGCTATCTGAAAACGGCTGTGGCGCTGAAGTTGCCTGTGAATGTGGAGTTGGTGGCATGTGACACCCGCATGTGGAGCATTCGTTTGTGTGGGATGCTCTCCAAGCTTCATTTCAGTCCTAGGCACTCAAAGGGCACTAAGCATAGAGTGTGAAAACTGAGTTTCCTTGAGAGCTGCTTGGAAGCCTGATGGTGTGTGACGTTAGTGAGCCAAATGGAGTTGTTCTCCCACAAGAACCACTCGGCTGATCCTTCTTCAATATGCCCTTCACCAACATGCAGTGTTTCCTTGATTGAATTATCTCTCACACCAATATTTGCGTCTAGAGCCTTTGCATTGAGGGCTATCTGAAAACGGCTGTGGCGCTGAAGTTGACTGTGAATGTGGAGTTGGTGGCATGTGAATCCCGCATGTGGAGCATTCGTTTGTGTGGGATGCTGACCAAGCTTCATTTCAGTCCTAGGCACACAAAGAGCACTAAGCATAGATTGTGAAAACTGAGTTTCCTTGAGAGCTGCTTGGAAGCCTGATGGTGTGTGAAGTTAGTGAGCCAAATGGAGTTGTTCTCCCACAAGAACCACTCGGCTGATCCTTCTTCAATATGCCCTTCACCAACATGCAGTGTTTCCTTGATTGAATTAGCTCTCACACCAATATTTGCGTCTAGAGCCTTTGCATTGAGGGCTATCTGAAAACGGCTGTGGCGCTGAAGTTGCCTGTGAATGTGGAGTTGGTGGCATGTGAAATCCGCATGTGGAGCATTCGTTTGTGTGGGATGCTGACCAAGCTTCATTTCAGTCCTAGGCACACTAAGAGCACTAAGCATAGAGTGTGAAAACTGAGTTTCCTTGAGAGCTGCTGGGAAGCCTGATGGTGTGTGAAGTTAGTGAGCCAAATGGAGTTGTTTTCCCACAAGAACCACTCGGCTGATCCTTCTTCAATATGCCCTTCACCAACATGCAGTGTTTCCTTGATTGAATTAGCTCTCACACCAATATTTGCGTCTAGAGCCTTTGCATTGAGGGCTATCTGAAAACGGCTGTGTCGCTGAAGTTGCCTGTGAATGTGGAGTTGGTGGCATGTGAAACCCGCATGTGGAGCATTCGTTTGTGTGGGATGCTGACCAAGCTTCATTTCAGTCCTAGCCATACAAAGGGCACTAAGCATAGAGTGTGAAAACTGAGTTTGCTTGAGAGCTGCTTGGAAGCCTGATGGTGTGTGAAGTTAGTGAGCCAAACGGAGTTGTTCTCCCACAAGAACCACTCGGCTGATCCTTCTTCAATATGCCCTTCACCAACATGCAGTGTTTCCTTGATTGAATTAGCTCTCACACCAATATTTGCGTCTAGAGCCTTTGCATTGAGGGCTATCTGAAAATGGCTGTGGCGCTGAAGTTGCCTGTGAATGTGGAGTTGGTGGCATGTGAAACCCGCATGTGCAGCATTCGTTTGTGTGGGATGCTCTCCAAGCTTCATTTCAGTCCTAGGCACTCAAAGGGCACTAAGCATAGAGTGTGAAAACTGAGTTTCCTTGAGAGCTGCTTGGAAGCCTGATGGTGTGTGACGTTAGTGAGCCAAATGGAGTTGTTCTCCCACAAGAACCACTCGGCTGATCCTTCTTCAATATGCCCTTCACCAACATGCAGTGTTTCCTTGATTGAATTATCTCTCACACCAATATTTGAGTCTAGAGCCTTTGCATTGAGGGCTATCTGAAAACGGCTGTGTCGCTGAAGTTGCCTGTGAATGTGGAGTTGGTGGCATGTGAATCCCGCATGTGGAGCATTCGTTTGTGTGGGATGCTGACCAAGCTTCATTTCAGTCCTAGGCACACAAAGAGCACTAAGCATAGATTGTGAAAACTGAGTTTCCTTGAGAGCTGCTTGGAAGCCTGATGGTGTGTGAAGTTAGTGAGCCAAATGGAGTTGTTCTCCCACAAGAACCACTCGGCTGATCCTTCTTCAATATGCCCTTCACCAACATGCAGTGTTTCCTTGATTGAATTAGCTCTCACACCAATATTTGCGTCTAGAGCCTTTGCATTGAGGGCTATCTGAAAACGGCTGTGGCGCTGAAGTTGCCTGTGAATGTGGAGTTGGTGGCATGTGAAACCCGCATGTGGAGCATTCGTTTGTGTGGGATGCTCTACCAGGTTCATTTCAGTCCTAGCCATAAAAAGGGCACTAAGCATAGAGTGTGAAAACTGAGTTTCCTTGAGAGCTGCTTGGAAGCCTGATGGTGTGTGAAGTTAGTGAGCCAAATGGAGTTGTTCTCCCACAAGAACCACTCGGCTGATCCTTCTTCAATATGCCCTTCACCAACATGCAGTGTTTCCTTGATTGAATTAGCTCTCACACCAATATTTGCGTCTAGAGCCTTTGCATTGAGGGCTATCTGAAAACGGCTGTGGCGCTGAAGTTGCCTGTGAATGTGGAGTTGGTGGCATGTGAAACCCGCATGTGGAGCATTCGTTTATGTGGGATGCTGACCAAGCTTCATTTCAGTCCTAGGCACTCAAAGGGCACTAAGCATAGAGTGTGAAAACTGAGTTTCATTGAGAGCTGCTTGGAAGCCTGATGGTGTGTGAAGTTAGTGAGCCAAATGGAGTTGTTCTCCCACAAGAACCACTCGGCTGATCCTTCTTCAATATGCCCTTCACCAACATGCAGTGTTTCCTTGATTGAATTAGCTCTCACACCAATATTTGCGTCTAGAGCCTTTGCATTGAGGGCTATCTGAAAACGGCTGTGGCGCTGAAGTTGCCTGTGAATGTGGAGTTGGTGGCATGTGAAACCCGCATGTGCAGCATTCGTTTGTGTGGGATGCTCTACCAGGTTCATTCCTAGATAATTCACACAAAGGGCAGTAAGAATAGAGTGTGAAAACTGAGTTTCCTTGAGAGCTGCTTGGAAGCCTGATGGTGTGTGAAGTTAGTGAGCCAAATGGAGTTGTTCTCCCACAAGAACGACTCGGCTGATCCTTCTTCAATATGCCCTTCACCAACATGCAGTGTTTCCTTGATTGAATTAGCTCTCACACCAATATTTGCGTCTAGAGCCTTTGCATTGAGGGCTATCTGAAAACGGCTGTGGCGCTGAAGTTGCCTGTGAATGTGGAGTTGGTGGCATGTGAAACCCGCATGTGGAGCATTCGTTTGTGTGCGATGCTCTACCAGGTTCATTCCTAGATAATTCACTCAAAGGGCACTAAGCATAGAGTGTGAAAACTGAGTTTCCTTGAGAGCTGCTTGGAAGCCTGATGGTGTGTGAAGTTAGTGAGCCAAATGGAGTTGTTCTCCCACAAGAACCACTCGGCTGATCCTTCTTCAATATGCCCTTCACCAACATGAAGTGTTTCCTTGATTGAATTAGCTCTCACACCAATATTTGCGTCTAGAGCCTTTGCATTGAGGGCTATCTGAAAACGGCTGTGGCGCTGAAGTTGCCTGTGAATGTGGAGTTGGTGGCATGTGAAATCCGCATGTGGAGCATTCGTTTGTGTGGGATGCTGACCAAGCTTCATTTCAGTCCTAGGCACACTAAGAGCACTAAGCATAGAGTGTGAAAACTGAGTTTCCTTGAGAGCTGCTTGGAAGCCTGATGGTGTGTGAAGTTAGTGAGCCAAATGGAGTTGTTCTCCCACAAGAACCACTCGGCTGATCCTTCTTCAATATGCCCTTCACCAACATGCAGTGTTTCCTTGATTGAATTAGCTCTCACACCAATATTTGCGTCTAGAGCCTTTGCATTGAGGGCTATCTGAAAACGGCTGTGGCGCTGAAGTTGCCTGTGAATGTGGAGTTGGTGGCATGTGAAACCCGCATGTGGAGCATTCGTTTGTGTGGGATGCTGACCAAGCTTCATTTCAGTCCTAGGCACTCAAAGGGCACTAAGCATAGAGTGTGAAAACTGAGTTTCCTTGAGAGCTGCTTGGAAGCCTGATGGTGTGTGAAGTTAGTGAGCCAAATGGAGTTGTTCTCCCACAAGAACCACTCGGCTGATCCTTCTTCAATATGCCCTTCACCAACATGCAGTGTTTCCTTGATTGAATTAGTTCTCACACCAATATTTGCGTCTAGAGCCTTTGCATTGAGGGCTATCTGAAAACGGCTGTGGCGCTGAAGTTGCCTGTGAATGTGGAGTTGGTGGCATGTGAAACCCGCATGTGGAGCATTCGTTTGTGTGGGATGCTCTCCAAGCTTCATTTCAGTCCTAGGCACTCAAAGGGCACTAAGCATAGAGTGTGAAAACTGAGTTTCCTTGAGAGCTGCTTGGAAGCCTGATGGTGTGTGACGTTAGTGAGCCAAATGGAGTTGTTCTCCCACAAGAACCACTCGGCTGATCCTTCTTCAATATGCCCTTCACCAACATGCAGTGTTTCCTTGATTGAATTATCTCTCACACCAATATTTGCGTCTAGAGCCTTTGCATTGAGGGCTATCTGAAAACGGCTGTGGCGCTGAAGTTGCCTGTGAATGTGGAGTTGGTGGCATGTGAATCCCGCATGTGGAGCATTCGTTTTTGTGGGATGCTGACCAAGCTTCATTTCAGTCCTAGGCACACAAAGAGCACTAAGCATAGATTGTGAAAACTGAGTTTCCTTGAGAGCTGCTTGGAAGCCTGATGGTGTGTGAAGTTAGTGAGCCAAATGGAGTTGTTCTCCCACAAGAACCACTCGGCTGATCCTTCTTCAATATGCCCTTCACCAACATGCAGTGTTTCCTTGATTGAATTAGTTCTCACACCAATATTTGCGTCTAGAGCCTTTGCATTGAGGGCTATCTGAAAACGGCTGTGGCGCTGAAGTTGCCTGTGAATGTGGAGTTGGTGGCATGTGACACCCGCATGTGGAGCATTCGTTTGTGTGGGATGCTCTCCAAGCTTCATTTCAGTCCTAGGCACTCAAAGGGCACTAAGCATAGAGTGTGAAAACTGAGTTTCCTTGAGAGCTGCTTGGAAGCCTGATGGTGTGTGACGTTAGTGAGCCAAATGGAGTTGTTCTCCCACAAGAACCACTCGGCTGATCCTTCTTCAATATGCCCTTCACCAACATGCAGTGTTTCCTTGATTGAATTAGCTCTCACACCAATATTTGCGTCTAGAGCCTTTGCATTGAGGGCTATCTGAAAACGGCTGTGGCGCTGAAGTTGACTGTGAATGTGGAGTTGGTGGCATGTGAATCCCGCATGTGGAGCATTCGTTTGTGTGGGATGCTGACCAAGCTTCATTTCAGTCCTAGGCACACAAAGAGCACTAAGCATAGATTGTGAAAACTGAGTTTCCTTGAGAGCTGCTTGGAAGCCTGATGGTGTGTGAAGTTAGTGAGCCAAATGGAGTTGTTCTCCCACAAGAACCACTCGGCTGATCCTTCTTCAATATGCCCTTCACCAACATGCAGTGTTTCCTTGATTGAATTAGCTCTCACACCAATATTTGCGTCTAGAGCCTTTGCATTGAGGGCTATCTGAAAACGGCTGTGGCGCTGAAGTTGCCTGTGAATGTGGAGTTGGTGGCATGTGAAATCCGCATGTGGAGCATTCGTTTGTGTGGGATGCTGACCAAGCTTCATTTCAGTCCTAGGCACACTAAGAGCACTAAGCATAGAGTGTGAAAACTGAGTTTCCTTGAGAGCTGCTGGGAAGCCTGATGGTGTGTGAAGTTAGTGAGCCAAATGGAGTTGTTTTCCCACAAGAACCACTCGGCTGATCCTTCTTCAATATGCCCTTCACCAACATGCAGTGTTTCCTTGATTGAATTAGCTCTCACACCAATATTTGCGTCTAGAGCCTTTGCATTGAGGGCTATCTGAAAACGGCTGTGGCGCTGAAGTTGCCTGTGAATGTGGAGTTGGTGGCATGTGAAACCCGCATGTGGAGCATTCGTTTGTGTGGGATGCTGACCAAGCTTCATTTCAGTCCTAGCCATACAAAGGGCACTAAGCATAGAGTGTGAAAACTGAGTTTCCTTGAGAGCTGCTTGGAAGCCTGATGGTGTGTGAAGTTAGTGAGCCAAACGGAGTTGTTCTCCCACAAGAACCACTCGGCTGATCCTTCTTCAATATGCCCTTCACCAACATGCAGTGTTTCCTTGATTGAATTAGCTCTCACACCAATATTTGCGTCTAGAGCCTTTGCATTGAGGGCTATCTGAAAATGGCTGTGGCGCTGAAGTTGCCTGTGAATGTGGAGTTGGTGGCATGTGAAACCCGCATGTGGAGCATTCGTTTGTGTGGGATGCTCTCCAAGCTTCATTTCAGTCCTAGGCACTCAAAGGGCACTAAGCATAGAGTGTGAAAACTGAGTTTCCTTGAGAGCTGCTTGGAAGCCTGATGGTGTGTGACGTTAGTGAGCCAAATGGAGTTGTTCTCCCACAAGAACCACTCGGCTGATCCTTCTTCAATATGCCCTTCACCAACATGCAGTGTTTCCTTGATTGAATTATCTCTCACACCAATATTTGCGTCTAGAGCCTTTGCATTGAGGGCTATCTGAAAACGGCTGTGTCGCTGAAGTTGCCTGTGAATGTGGAGTTGGTGGCATGTGAATCCCGCATGTGGAGCATTCGTTTGTGTGGGATGCTGACCAAGCTTCATTTCAGTCCTAGGCACACAAAGAGCACTAAGCATAGATTGTGAAAACTGAGTTTCCTTGAGAGCTGCTTGGAAGCCTGATGGTGTGTGAAGTTAGTGAGCCAAATGGAGTTGTTCTCCCACAAGAACCACTCGGCTGATCCTTCTTCAATATGCCCTTCACCAACATGCAGTGTTTCCTTGATTGAATTAGCTCTCACACCAATATTTGCGTCTAGAGCCTTTGCATTGAGGGCTATCTGAAAACGGCTGTGGCGCTGAAGTTGCCTGTGAATGTGGAGTTGGTGGCATGTGAAACCCGCATGTGGAGCATTCGTTTGTGTGGGATGCTCTACCAGGTTCATTTCAGTCCTAGCCATAAAAAGGGCACTAAGCATAGAGTGTGAAAACTGAGTTTCCTTGAGAGCTGCTTGGAAGCCTGATGGTGTGTGAAGTTAGTGAGCCAAATGGAGTTGTTCTCCCACAAGAACCACTCGGCTGATCCTTCTTCAATATGCCCTTCACCAACATGCAGTGTTTCCTTGATTGAATTAGCTCTCACACCAATATTTGCGTCTAGAGCCTTTGCATTGAGGGCTATCTGAAAACGGCTGTGGCGCTGAAGTTGCCTGTGAATGTGGAGTTGGTGGCATGTGAAACCCGCATGTGGAGCATTCGTTTATGTGGGATGCTGACCAAGCTTCATTTCAGTCCTAGGCACTCAAAGGGCACTAAGCATAGAGTGTGAAAACTGAGTTTCATTGAGAGCTGCTTGGAAGCCTGATGGTGTGTGAAGTTAGTGAGCCAAATGGAGTTGTTCTCCCACAAGAACCACTCGGCTGATCCTTCTTCAATATGCCCTTCACCAACATGCAGTGTTTCCTTGATTGAATTAGCTCTCACACCAATATTTGCGTCTAGAGCCTTTGCATTGAGGGCTATCTGAAAACGGCTGTGGCGCTGAAGTTGCCTGTGAATGTGGAGTTGGTGGCATGTGAAACCCGCATGTGCAGCATTCGTTTGTGTGGGATGCTCTACCAGGTTCATTCCTAGATAATTCACACAAAGGGCAGTAAGAATAGAGTGTGAAAACTGAGTTTCCTTGAGAGCTGCTTGGAAGCCTGATGGTGTGTGAAGTTAGTGAGCCAAATGGAGTTGTTCTCCCACAAGAACGACTCGGCTGATCCTTCTTCAATATGCCCTTCACCAACATGCAGTGTTTCCTTGATTGAATTAGCTCTCACACCAATATTTGCGTCTAGAGCCTTTGCATTGAGGGCTATCTGAAAACGGCTGTGGCGCTGAAGTTGCCTGTGAATGTGGAGTTGGTGGCATGTGAAACCCGCATGTGGAGCATTCGTTTGTGTGCGATGCTCTACCAGGTTCATTCCTAGATAATTCACTCAAAGGGCACTAAGCATAGAGCGTGAAAACTGAGTTTCCTTGAGAGCTGCTTGGAAGCCTGATGGTGTGTGAAGTTAGTGAGCCAAATGGAGTTGTTCTCCCACAAGAACCACTCGGCTGATCCTTCTTCAATATGCCCTTCACCAACATGCAGTGTTTCCTTGATTGAATTAGCTCTCACACCAATATTTGCGTCTAGAGCCTTTGCATTGAGGGCTATCTGAAAACGGCTGTGGCGCTGAAGTTGCCTGTGAATGTGGAGTTGGTGGCAGTGAAACCCGCATGTGGAGCATTCGTTTGTGTGGGATGCTGACCAAGCTTCATTTCAGTCCTAGCCATACAAAGGGCACTAAGCATAGAGTGTGAAAACTGAGTTTCCTTGAGAGCTGCTTGGAAGCCTGATGGTGTGTGACGTTAGTGAGCCAAATGGAGTTGTTCTCCCACAAGAACCACTCGGCTGATCCTTCTTCAATATGCCCTTCACCAACATGCAGTGTTTCCTTGATTGAATTAGCTCTCACACCAATATTTGCGTCTAGAGCCTTTGCATTGAGGGCTATCTGAAAACGGCTGTGGCGCTGAAGTTGCCTGTGAATGTGGAGTTGGTGGCATGTGAATCCCGCATGTGGAGCATTCGTTTGTGTGGGATGCTGACCAAGCTTCATTTCAGTCCTAGGCACACAAAGAGCACTAAGCATAGATTGTGAAAACTGAGTTTCCTTGAGAGCTGCTTGGAAGCCTGATGGTGTGTGAAGTTAGTGAGCCAAATGGAGTTGTTCTCCCACAAGAACCACTCGGCTGATTCTTCTTCAATATGCCCTTCACCAACATGCAGTGTTTCCTTGATTGAATTAGCTCTCACACCAATATTTGCGTCTAGAGCCTTTGCATTGAGGGCTATCTGAAAACGGCTGTGGCGCTGAAGTTGCCTGTAAATGTGGAGTTGGTGGCATGTGAAACCCGCATGTGGAGCATTCGTTTGTGTGGGATGCTCTACCAGGTTCATTCCTAGATAATTCACTCAAAGGGCACTAAGCATAGAGTGTGAAAACTGAGTTTCCTTGAGAGCTGCTTGGAAGCCTGATGGTGTGTGAAGTTAGTGAGCCAAATGGAGTTGTTCTCCCACAAGAACCACTCGGCTGATCCTTCTTCAATATGCCCTTCACCAACATGCAGTGTTTCCTTGATTGAATTAGCTCTCACACCAATATTTGCGTCTAGAGCCTTTGCATTGAGGGCTATCTGAAAACGGCTGTGGCGCTGAAGTTGCCTGTGAATGTGGAGTTGGTGGCATGTGAATCCCGCATGTGGAGCATTCGTTTGTGTGGGATGCTCTACCAGGTTCATTTCAGTCTTAGCCATACAAAGGGCACTAAGCATAGATTGTGAAAACTGAGTTTCCTTGAGAGCTGCTTGGAAGCCTGATGGTGTGTGAAGTTAGTGAGCCAAATGGAGTTGTTCTCCCACAAGAACCACTCGGCTGATCCTTCTTCAATATGCCCTTCACCAACATGCAGTGTTTCCTTGATTGAATTAGCTCTCACACCAATATTTGCGTCTAGAGCCTTTGCATTGAGGGCTATCTGAAAACGGCTGTGGCGCTGAAGTTGCCTGTGAATGTGGAGTTGGTGGCATGTGAAACCCGCATCTGCAGCATTCGTTTGTGTGGGATGCTATCCAAGCTTCATTTCAGTCCTAGGCACTCAAACGGCACTAAGCATAGAGTGTGAAAACTGAGTTTCCTTGAGAGCTGCTTGGAAGCCTGATGGTGTGTGAAGTTAGTGAGCCAAATGGAGTTGTTCTCCCACAAGAACCACTCGGCTGATCCTTCTTCAATATGCCCTTCACCAACATGCAGTGTTTCCTTGATTGAATTAGCTCTCACACCAATATTTGCGTCTAGAGCCTTTGCATTGAGGGCTATCTGAAAACGGCTGTGGCGCTGAAGTTGCCTGTGAATGTGGAGTTGGTGGCATGTGAAACCCGCATGTGGAGCATTCGTTTGTGTGGGATGCTGACCAAACTTCATTTCAGTCCTAGGCACAAAAAGGGCACTAAGCATAGAGTGTGAAAACTGAGTTTCCTTGAGCGCTGCTTGGAAGCCTGATGGTGTGTGACGTTAGTGAGCCAAATGGAGTTGTTCTCCCACAAGAACCACTCGGCTGATCCTTCTTCAATATGCCCTTCACCAACATGCAGTGTTTCCTTGATTGAATTAGCTCTCACACCAATATTTGCGTCTAGAGCCTTTGCATTGAGGGCTATCTGAAAACGGCTGTGGCGCTGAAGTTGCCTGTGAATGTGGAGTTGGTGGCATGTGAAACCCGCATGTGGAGCATTCGTTTATGTGGGATGCTCTCCAAGCTTCATTTCAGTCCTAGGCACTCAAAGGGCACTAAGCATAGAGTGTGAAAACTGAGTTTCCTTGAGAGCTGCTTGGAAGCCTGATGGTGTGTGAAGTTAGTGAGCCAAATGGAGTTGTTCTCCCACAAGAACCACTCGGCTGATCCTTCTTCAATATGCCCTTCACCAACATGCAGTGTTTCCTTGATTGAATTAGCTCTCACACCAATATTTGCGTCTAGAGCCTTTGCATTGAGGGCTATCTGAAAACGGCTGTGGCGCTGAAGTTGCCTGTGAATGTGGAGTTGGTGGCATGTGAAACCCGCATGTGGAGCATTCGTTTGTGTGGGATGCTCTACCAGGTTCATTCCTAGATAATTCACACAAAGGGCAATAAGAATAGAGTGTGAAAACTGAGTTTCCTTGAGAGCTGCTTGGAAGCCTGATGGTGTGTGAAGTTAGTGAGCCAAATGGAGTTGTTCTCCCACAAGAACCACTCGGCTGATCCTTCTTCAATATGCCCTTCACCAACATGCAGTGTTTCCTTGATTGAATTAGCTCTCACACCAATATTTGCGTCTAGAGCCTTTGCATTGAGGGCTATCTGAAAACGGCTGTGGCGCTGAAGTTGCCTGTGAATGTGGAGTTGGTGGCATGTGAAACCCGCATGTGCAGCATTCGTTTGTGTGGGATGCTGACCAAGCTTCATTTCAGTCCTAGGCACTCAAACGGCACTAAGCATAGAGTGTGAAAACTGAGTTTCCTTGAGAGCTGCTTGGAAGCCTGATGGTGTGTGAAGTTAGTGAGCCAAATGGAGTTGTTCTCCCACAAGAACCACTCGGCTGATCCTTCTTCAATATGCCCTTCACCAACATGCAGTGTTTCCTTGATTGAATTAGCTCTCACACCAATATTTGCGTCTAGAGCCTTTGCATTGAGGGCTATCTGAAAACGGCTGTGGCGCTGAAGTTGCCTGTGAATGTGGAGTTGGTGGCATGTGAAACCCGCATGTGGAGCATTCGTTTGTGTGGGATGCTGACCAAGCTTCATTTCAGTCCTAGGCACACTAAGAGCACTAAGCATAGAGTGTGAAAACTGAGTTTCCTTGAGAGCTGCTTGGAAGCCTGATGGTGTGTGAAGTTAGTGAGCCAAATGGAGTTGTTATCCCACAAGAACCATTCGGCTGATCCTTCTTCAATATGCCCTTCACCAACATGCAGTGTTTCCTTGATTGAATTAGCTCTCACACCAATATTTGCGTCTAGAGCCTTTGCATTGAGGGCTATCTGAAAACGGCTGTGGCGCTGAAGTTGCCTGTGAATGTGGAGTTGGTGGCATGTGAAACCCGCATGTGGAGCATTCGTTTGTGTGGGATGCTCTCCAAGCTTCATTTCAGTCCTAGGCACTCAAAGGGCACTAAGCATAGAGTGTGAAAACTGAGTTTCCTTGAGAGCTGCTTGGAAGCCTGATGGTGTGTGACGTTAGTGAGCCAAATGGAGTTGTTCTCCCACAAGAACCACTCGGCTGATCCTTCTTCAATATGCCCTTCACCAACATGCAGTGTTTCCTTGATTGAATTATCTCTCACACCAATATTTGCGTCTAGAGCCTTTGCATTGAGGGCTATCTGAAAACGGCTGTGGCGCTGAAGTTGACTGTGAATGTGGAGTTGGTGGCATGTGAATCCCGCATGTGGAGCATTCGTTTGTGTGGGATGCTGACCAAGCTTCATTTCAGTCCTAGGCACACAAAGAGCACTAAGCATAGATTGTGAAAACTGAGTTTCCTTGAGAGCTGCTTGGAAGCCTGATGGTGTGTGAAGTTAGTGAGCCAAATGGAGTTGTTCTCCCACAAGAACCACTCGGCTGATTCTTCTTCAATATGCCCTTCACCAACATGCAGTGTTTCCTTGATTGAATTAGCTCTCACACCAATATTTGCGTCTAGAGCCTTTGCATTGAGGGCTATCTGAAAACGGCTGTGGCGCTGAAGTTGCCTGTGAATGTGGAGTTGGTGGCATGTGAAACCCGCATGTGGAGCATTCGTTTGTGTGGGATGCTCTACCAGGTTCATTCCTAGATAATTCACTCAAAGGGCAATAAGAATAGAGTGTGAAAACTGAGTTTCCTTGAGAGCTGCTTGGAAGCCTGATGGTGTGTGAAGTTAGTGAGCCAAATTGAGTTGTTCTCCCACAAGAACCACTCGGCTGATCCTTCTTCAATATGCCCTTCACCAACATGCAGTGTTTCCTTGATTGAATTAGCTCTCACACCAATATTTGCGTCTAGAGCCTTTGCATTGAGGGCTATCTGAAAACGGCTGTGGCGCTGAAGTTGCCTGTGAATGTGGAGTTGGTGGCATGTGAAACCCGCATGTGGAGCATTCGTTTGTGTGGGATGCTCTACCAGGTTCATTCCTAGATAATGCACTCAAAGGGCACTAAGCATAGATTGTGAAAACTGAGTTTCCTTGAGAGCTGTTTGGAAGCCTGATGGTGTGTGAAGTTAGTGAGCCAAATGGAGTTGTTCTCCCACAAGAACCACTCGGCTGATCCTTCTTCAATATGCCCTTCACCAACATGCAGTGTTTCCTTGATTGAATTAGCTCTCACACCAATATTTGCGTCTAGAGCCTTTGCATTGAGGGCTATCTGAAAACGGCTGTGGCGCTGAAGTTGCCTGTGAATGTGGAGTTGGTGGCATGTGAAACCCGCATGTGCAGCATTCGTTTGTGTGGGATGCTCTACCAGGTTCATTCCTAGATAATTCACACAAAGGGCAATAAGAATAGAGTGTGAAAACTGAGTTTCCTTGAGAGCTGCTTGGAAGCCTGATGGTGTGTGAAGTTAGTGAGCCAAATGGAGTTGTTCTCCCACAAGAACCACTCGGCTGATCCTTCTTCAATATGCCCTTCACCAACATGCAGTGTTTCCTTGATTGAATTAGCTCTCACACCAATATTTGCGTCTAGAGCCTTTGCATTGAGGGCTATCTGAAAACGGCTGTGGCGCTGAAGTTGCCTGTGAATGTGGAGTTGGTGGCATGTGAAACCCGCATGTGGAGCATTCGTTTGTGTGCGATGCTCTACCAGGTTCATTCCTAGATAATGCACTCAAAGGGCACTAAGCATAGAGTGTGAAAACTGAGTTTCCTTGAGAGCTGCTTGGAAGCCTGATGGTGTGTGAAGTTAGTGAGCCAAATGGAGTTGTTCTCCCACAAGAACCACTCGGCTGATCCTTCTTCAATATGCCCTTCACCAACATGCAGTGTTTCCTTGATTGAATTAGCTCTCACACCAATATTTGCGTCTAGAGCCTTTGCATTGAGGGCTATCTGAAAACGGCTGTGGCGCTGAAGTTGCCTGTGAATGTGGAGTTGGTGGCATGTGAAACCCGCATGTGGAGCATTCGTTTGTGTGGGATGCTGACCAAGCTTCATTTCAGTCCTAGGCACACTAAGAGCACTAAGCATAGAGTGTGAAAACTGAGTTTCCTTGAGAGCTGCTTGGAAGCCTGATGGTGTGTGAAGTTAGTGAGCCAAATGGAGTTGTTCTCCCACAAGAACCACTCGGCTGATTCTTCTTCAATATGCCCTTCACCAACATGCAGTGTTTCCTTGATTGAATTAGCTCTCACACCAATATTTGCGTCTAGAGCCTTTGCATTGAGGGCTATCTGAAAACGGCTGTGGCGCTGAAGTTGCCTGTGAATGTGGAGTTGGTGGCATGTGAAACCCGCATGTGGAGCATTCGTTTGTGTGGGATGCTCTACCAGGTTCATTCCTAGATAATTCACTCAAAGGGCAATAAGAATAGAGTGTGAAAACTGAGTTTCCTTGAGAGCTGCTTGGAAGCCTGATGGTGTGTGAAGTTAGTGAGCCAAATGGAGTTGTTCTCCCACAAGAACCACTCGGCTGATCCTTCTTCAATATGCCCTTCACCAACATGCAGTGTTTCCTTGATTGAATTAGCTCTCACACCAATATTTGCGTCTAGATCCTTTGCATTGAGGGCTATCTGAAAACGGCTGTGGCGCTGAAGTTGCCTGTGAATGTGGAGTTGGTGGCATGTGAAACCCGCATGTGGAGCATTCGTTTGTGTGGGATGCTCTACCAGGTTCATTCCTAGATAATGCACTCAAAGGGCACTAAGCATAGATTGTGAAAACTGAGTTTCCTTGAGAGCTGCTTGGAAGCCTGATGGTGTGTGAAGTTAGTGAGCCAAATGGAGTTGTTCTCCCACAAGAACCACTCGGCTGATCCTTCTTCAATATGCCCTTCACCAACATGCAGTGTTTCCTTGATTGAATTAGCTCTCACACCAATATTTGCGTCTAGAGCCTTTGCATTGAGGGCTATCTGAAAACGGCTGTGGCGCTGAAGTTGCCTGTGAAAGTGCAGTTGGTGGCATGTGAAACCCGCATGTGGAGCATTCGTTTGTGTGGGATGCTTTCCAAGCTTCATTTCAGTTCTAGGCACTCAAAGGGCACTAAGCATAGAGTGTGAAAACTGAGTTTCCTTGAGAGCTGCTTGGAAGCCTGATGGTGTGTGAAGTTAGTGAGCCAAATGGAGTTGTTCTCCCACAAGAACCACTCGGCTGATCCTTCTTCAATATGCCCTTCACCAACATGCAGTGTTTCCTTGATTGAATTAGCTCTCACACCAATATTTGCGTCTAGAGCCTTTGCATTGAGGGCTATCTGAAAACGGCTGTGGCGCTGAAGTTGCCTGTGAATGTGGAGTTGGTGGCATGTGAAACCCGCATGTGGAGCATTCGTTTGTGTGGGATGCTGACCAAGCTTCATTTCAGTCCTAGGCACACTAAGAGCACTAAGCATAGAGTGTGAAAACTGAGTTTCCTTGAGAGCTGCTTGGAAGCCTGATGGTGTGTGACGTTAGTGAGCCAAATGGAGTTGTTCTCCCACAAGAACCACTCGGCTGATCCTTCTTCAATATGCCCTTCACCAACATGCAGTGTTTCCTTGATTGAATTATCTCTCACACCAATATTTCCGTCTAGAGCCTTTGCATTGAGGGCTATCTGAAAACGGCTGTGGCGCTGAAGTTGACTGTGAATGTGGAGTTGGTGGCATGTGAATCCCGCATGTGGAGCATTCGTTTGTGTGGGATGCTGACCAAGCTTCATTTCAGTCCTAGGCACACAAAGAGCACTAAGCATAGATTGTGAAAACTGAGTTTCCTTGAGAGCTGCTTGGAAGCCTGATGGTGTGTGAAGTTAGTGATCCAAATGGAGTTGTTCTCCCACAAGAACCACTCGGCTGATTCTTCTTCAATATGCCCTTCACCAACATGCAGTGTTTCCTTGATTGAATTAGCTCTCACACCAATATTTGCGTCTAGAGCCTTTGCATTGAGGGCTATCTGAAAACGGCTGTGGCGCTGAAGTTGCCTGTGAATGTGGAGTTGGTGGCATGTGAAACCCGCATGTGGAGCATTCGTTTGTGTGGGATGCTCTCCAAGCTTCATTTCAGTCCTAGGCACTCAAAGGGCACTAAGCATAGAGTGTGAAAACTGAGTTTCCTTGAGAGCTGCTTGGAAGCCTGATGGTGTGTGAATTTAGTGAGCCAAATGGAGTTGTTCTCCCACAAGAACCCCTCGGCTGATCCTTCTTCAATATGCCCTTCACCAACATGCAGTGTTTCCTTGATTGAATTAGCTCTCACACCAATATTTGCGTCTAGAGCCTTTGCATTGAGGGCTATCTGAAAACGGCTGTGGCGCTGAAGTTGACTGTGAATGTGGAGTTGGTGGCATGTGAAACCCGCATGTGGAGCATTCGTTTATGTGGGATGCTGACCAAGCTTCATTTAAATCCTAGGCACAAAAAGGGCACTAAGCATAGATTGTGAAAACTGAGTTTCCTTGAGAGCTGCTTGGAAGCCTGATGGTGTGTGACGTTAGTGAGCCAAATTGAGTTGTTCTCCCACAAGAACCACTCGGCTGATCCTTCTTCAATATGCCCTTCACCAACATGTAGTGTTTCCTTGATTGAATTAGCTCTCACAGCAATATTTGCGTCTAGAGCCTTTGCATTGAGGGCTATCTGAAAACGGCTGTGGCGCTGAAGTTGCCTGTGAATGAGGAGTTGGTGGCATGTGAAACCCGCATGTGGAGCATTCGTTTGTGTGGGATGCTGACCAAACTTCATTTCAGTCCTAGGTACTCAAACGGCACTAAGCATAGAGTGTGAAAACTGAGTTTCCTTGAGAGCTGCTTGGAAGCCTGATGGTGTGTGACGTTAGTGAGCCAAATGGAGTTGTTCTCCCACAAGAACCACTCGGCTGATCCTTCTTCAATATGCCCTTCACCAACATGCAGTGTTTCCTTGATTGAATTATCTCTCACACCAATATTTCCGTCTAGAGCCTTTGCATTGAGGGCTATCTGAAAACGGCTGTGGCGCTGAAGTTGACTGTGAATGTGGAGTTGGTGGCATGTGAATCCCGCATGTGGAGCATTCGTTTGTGTGGGATGCTGACCAAGCTTCATTTCAGTCCTAGGCACACAAAGAGCACTAAGCATAGATTGTGAAAACTGAGTTTCCTTGAGAGCTGCTTGGAAGCCTGATGGTGTGTGAAGTTAGTGAGCCAAATGGAGTTGTTCTCCCACAAGAACCACTCGGCTGATTCTTCTTCAATATGCCCTTCACCAACATGCAGTGTTTCCTTGATTGAATTAGCTCTCACACCAATATTTGCGTCTAGAGCCTTTGCATTGAGGGCTATCTGAAAACGGCTGTGGCGCTGAAGTTGCCTGTGAATGTGGAGTTGGTGGCATGTGAAACCCGCATGTGGAGCATTCGTTTGTGTGGGATGCTCTACCAGGTTCATTCCTAGATAATTCACTCAAAGGGCAATAAGAATAGAGTGTGAAAACTGAGTTTCCTTGAGAGCTGCTTGGAAGCCTGATGGTGTGTGAAGTTAGTGAGCCAAATGGAGTTGTTCTCCCACAAGAACCACTCGGCTGATCCTTCTTCAATATGCCCTTCACCAACATGCAGTGTTTCCTTGATTGAATTAGCTCTCACACCAATATTTGCGTCTAGATCCTTTGCATTGAGGGCTATCTGAAAACGGCTGTGGCGCTGAAGTTGCCTGTGAATGTGGAGTTGGTGGCATGTGAAACCCGCATGTGGAGCATTCGTTTGTGTGGGATGCTCTCCAAGCTTCATTTCAGTCCTAGGCACTCAAAGGGCACTAAGCATAGAGTGTGAAAACTGAGTTTCCTTGAGAGCTGCTTGGAAGCCTGATGGTGTGTGAATTTAGTGAGCCAAATGGAGTTGTTCTCCCACAAGAACCCCTCGGCTGATCCTTCTTCAATATGCCCTTCACCAACATGCAGTGTTTCCTTGATTGAATTAGCTCTCACACCAATATTTGCGTCTAGAGCCTTTGCATTGAGGGCTATCTGAAAACGGCTGTGGCGCTGAAGTTGACTGTGAATGTGGAGTTGGTGGCATGTGAAACCCGCATGTGGAGCATTCGTTTATGTGGGATGCTGACCAAGCTTCATTTAAATCCTAGGCACAAAAAGGGCACTAAGCATAGATTGTGAAAACTGAGTTTCCTTGAGAGCTGCTTGGAAGCCTGATGGTGTGTGACGTTAGTGAGCCAAATTGAGTTGTTCTCCCACAAGAACCACTCGGCTGATCCTTCTTCAATATGCCCTTCACCAACATGTAGTGTTTCCTTGATTGAATTAGCTCTCACAGCAATATTTGCGTCTAGAGCCTTTGCATTGAGGGCTATCTGAAAACGGCTGTGGCGCTGAAGTTGCCTGTGAATGAGGAGTTGGTGGCATGTGAAACCCGCATGTGGAGCATTCGTTTGTGTGGGATGCTGACCAAACTTCATTTCAGTCCTAGGCACTCAAACGGCACTAAGCATAGAGTGTGAAAACTGAGTTTGCTTGAGAGCTGCTTGGAAGCCTGATGGTGTGTGACGTTAGTGAGCCAAATGGAGTTGTTCTCCCACAAGAACCACTCGGCTGATCCTTCTTCAATATGCCCTTCATCAACATGCAGTGTTTCCTTGATTGAATTATCTCTCACACCAATATTTCCGTCTAGAGCCTTTGCATTGAGGGCTATCTGAAAACGGCTGTGGCGCTGAAGTTGACTGTGAATGTGGAGTTGGTGGCATGTGAATCCCGCATGTGGAGCATTCGTTTGTGTGGGATGCTGACCAAGCTTCATTTCAGTCCTAGGCACACAAAGAGCACTAAGCATAGATTGTGAAAACTGAGTTTCCTTGAGAGCTGCTTGGAAGCCTGATGGTGTGTGAAGTTAGTGAGCCAAATGGAGTTGTTCTCCCACAAGAACCACTCGGCTGATTCTTCTTCAATATGCCCTTCACCAACATGCAGTGTTTCCTTGATTGAATTAGCTCTCACACCAATATTTGCGTCTAGAGCCTTTGCATTGAGGGCTATCTGAAAACGGCTGTGGCGCTGAAGTTGCCTGTGAATGTGGAGTTGGTGGCATGTGAAACCCGCATGTGGAGCATTCGTTTGTGTGGGATGCTCTACCAGGTTCATTCCTAGATAATTCACTCAAAGGGCAATAAGAATAGAGTGTGAAAACTGAGTTTCCTTGAGAGCTGCTTGGAAGCCTGATGGTGTGTGAAGTTAGTGAGCCAAATGGAGTTGTTCTCCCACAAGAACCACTCGGCTGATCCTTCTTCAATATGCCCTTCACCAACATGCAGTGTTTCCTTGATTGAATTAGCTCTCACACCAATATTTGCGTCTAGATCCTTTGCATTGAGGGCTATCTGAAAACGGCTGTGGCGCTGAAGTTGCCTGTGAATGTGGAGTTGGTGGCATGTGAAACCCGCATGTGGAGCATTCGTTTGTGTGGGATGCTCTACCAGGTTCATTCCTAGATAATGCACTCAAAGGGCACTAAGCATAGATTGTGAAAACTGAGTTTCCTTGAGAGCTGCTTGGAAGCCTGATGGTGTGTGAAGTTAGTGAGCCAAATGGAGTTGTTCTCCCACAAGAACCACTCGGCTGATCCTTCTTCAATATGCCCTTCACCAACATGCAGTGTTTCCTTGATTGAATTAGCTCTCACACCAATATTTGCGTCTAGAGCCTTTGCATTGAGGGCTATCTGAAAACGGCTGTGGCGCTGAAGTTGCCTGTGAATGTGGAGTTGGTGGCATGTGAAACCCGCATGTGGAGCATTCGTTTGTGTGGGATGCTCTCCAAGCTTCATTTCAGTCCTAGGCACTCAAAGGGCACTAAGCATAGAGTGTGAAAACTGAGTTTCCTTGAGAGCTGCTTGGAAGCCTGATGGTGTGTGAATTTAGTGAGCCAAATGGAGTTGTTCTCCCACAAGAACCACTCGGCTGATCCTTCTTCAATATGCCCTTCACCAACATGCAGTGTTTCCTTGATTGAATTAGCTCTCACACCAATATTTGCGTCTAGAGCCTTTGCATTGAGGGCTATCTGAAAACGGCTGTGGCGCTGAAGTTGACTGTGAATGTGGAGTTGGTGGCATGTGAAACCCGCATGTGGAGCATTCGTTTATGTGGGATGCTGACCAAGCTTCATTTAAATCCTAGGCACAAAAAGGGCACTAAGCATAGATTGTGAAAACTGAGTTTCCTTGAGAGCTGCTTGGAAGCCTGATGGTGTGTGACGTTAGTGAGCCAAATGGAGTTGTTCTCCCACAAGAACCACTCGGCTGATCCTTCTTCAATATGCCCTTCACCAACATGTAGTGTTTCCTTGATTGAATTAGCTCTCACAGCAATATTTGCGTCTAGAGCCTTTGCATTGAGGGCTATCTGAAAACGGCTGTGGCGCTGAAGTTGCCTGTGAATGAGGAGTTGGTGGCATGTGAAACCCGCATGTGGAGCATTCGTTTGTGTGGGATGCTGACCAAACTTCATTTCAGTCCTAGGCACTCAAACGGCACTAAGCATAGAGTGTGAAAACTGAGTTTCCTTGAGAGCTGCTTGGAAGCCTGATGGTGTGTGACGTTAGTGAGCCAAATGGAGTTGTTCTCCCACAAGAACCACTCGGCTGATCCTTCTTCAATATGCCCTTCACCAACATGCAGTGTTTCCTTGATTGAATTATCTCTCACACCAATATTTCCGTCTAGAGCCTTTGCATTGAGGGCTATCTGAAAACGGCTGTGGCGCTGAAGTTGACTGTGAATGTGGAGTTGGTGGCATGTGAATCCCGCATGTGGAGCATTCGTTTGTGTGGGATGCTGACCAAGCTTCATTTCAGTCCTAGGCACACAAAGAGCACTAAGCATAGAGTGTGAAAACTGAGTTTCCTTGAGAGCTGCTTGGAAGCCTGATGGTGTGTGAAGTTAGTGAGCCAAATGGAGTTGTTCTCCCACAAGAACCACTCGGCTGATTCTTCTTCAATATGCCCTTCACCAACATGCAGTGTTTCCTTGATTGAATTAGCTCTCACACCAATATTTGCGTCTAGAGCCTTTGCATTGAGGGCTATCTGAAAACGGCTGTGGCGCTGAAGTTGCCTGTGAATGTGGAGTTGGTGGCATGTGAAACCCGCATGTGGAGCATTCGTTTGTGTGGGATGCTCTACCAGGTTCATTCCTAGATAATTCACTCAAAGGGCAATAAGAATAGAGTGTGAAAACTGAGTTTCCTTGAGAGCTGCTTGGAAGCCTGATGGTGTGTGAAGTTAGTGAGCCAAATGGAGTTGTTCTCCCACAAGAACCACTCGGCTGATCCTTCTTCAATATGCCCTTCACCAACATGCAGTGTTTCCTTGATTGAATTAGCTCTCACACCAATATTTGCGTCTAGATCCTTTGCATTGAGGGCTATCTGAAAACGGCTGTGGCGCTGAAGTTGCCTGTGAATGTGGAGTTGGTGGCATGTGAAACCCGCATGTGGAGCATTCGTTTGTGTGGGATGCTCTACCAGGTTCATTCCTAGATAATGCACTCAAAGGGCACTAAGCATAGATTGTGAAAACTGAGTTTCCTTGAGAGCTGCTTGGAAGCCTGATGGTGTGTGAAGTTAGTGAGCCAAATGGAGTTGTTCTCCCACAAGAACCACTCGGCTGATCCTTCTTCAATATGCCCTTCACCAACATGCAGTGTTTCCTTGATTGAATTAGCTCTCACACCAATATTTGCGTCTAGATCCTTTGCATTGAGGGCTATCTGAAAACGGCTGTGGCGCTGAAGTTGACTGTGAATGTGGAGTTGGTGGCATGTGAAACCCGCATGTGGAGCATTCGTTTGTGTGGGATGCTCTACCAGGTTCATTCCTAGATAATGCACTCAAAGGGCACTAAGCATAGATTGTGAAAACTGAGTTTCCTTGAGAGCTGCTTGGAAGCCTGATGGTGTGTGAAGTTAGTGAGCCAAATGGAGTTGTTCTCCCACAAGAACCACTCGGCTGATCCTTCTTCAATATGCCCTTCACCAACATGCAGTGTTTCCTTGATTGAATTAGCTCTCACACCAATATTTGCGTCTAGAGCCTTTGCATTGAGGGCTATCTGAAAACGGCTGTGGCGCTGAAGTTGCCTGTGAATGTGGAGTTGGTGGCATGTGAAACCCGCATGTGGAGCATTCGTTTGTGTGGGATGCTCTCCAAGCTTCATTTCAGTCCTAGGCACTCAAAGGGCACTAAGCATAGAGTGTGAAAACTGAGTTTCCTTGAGAGCTGCTTGGAAGCCTGATGGTGTGTGAATTTAGTGAGCCAAATGGAGTTGTTCTCCCACAAGAACCACTCGGCTGATCCTTCTTCAATATGCCCTTCACCAACATGCAGTGTTTCCTTGATTGAATTAGCTCTCACACCAATATTTGCGTCTAGAGCCTTTGCATTGAGGGCTATCTGAAAACGGCTGTGGCGCTGAAGTTGACTGTGAATGTGGAGTTGGTGGCATGTGAAACCCGCATGTGGAGCATTCGTTTATGTGGGATGCTGACCAAGCTTCATTTAAATCCTAGGCACAAAAAGGGCACTAAGCATAGATTGTGAAAACTGAGTTTCCTTGAGAGCTGCTTGGAAGCCTGATGGTGTGTGACGTTAGTGAGCCAAATGGAGTTGTTCTCCCACAAGAACCACTCGGCTGATCCTTCTTCAATATGCCCTTCACCAACATGTAGTGTTTCCTTGATTGAATTAGCTCTCACAGCAATATTTGCGTCTAGAGCCTTTGCATTGAGGGCTATCTGAAAACGGCTGTGGCGCTGAAGTTGCCTGTGAATGAGGAGTTGGTGGCATGTGAAACCCGCATGTGGAGCATTCGTTTGTGTGGGATGCTGACCAAACTTCATTTCAGTCCTAGGCACTCAAACGGCACTAAGCATAGAGTGTGAAAACTGAGTTTCCTTGAGAGCTGCTTGGAAGCCTGATGGTGTGTGACGTTAGTGAGCCAAATGGAGTTGTTCTCCCACAAGAACCACTCGGCTGATCCTTCTTCAATATGCCCTTCACCAACATGCAGTGTTTCCTTGATTGAATTATCTCTCACACCAATATTTCCGTCTAGAGCCTTTGCATTGAGGGCTATCTGAAAACGGCTGTGGCGCTGAAGTTGACTGTGAATGTGGAGTTGGTGGCATGTGAATCCCGCATGTGGAGCATTCGTTTGTGTGGGATGCTGACCAAGCTTCATTTCAGTCCTAGGCACACAAAGAGCACTAAGCATAGAGTGTGAAAACTGAGTTTCCTTGAGAGCTGCTTGGAAGCCTGATGGTGTGTGAAGTTAGTGAGCCAAATGGAGTTGTTCTCCCACAAGAACCACTCGGCTGATTCTTCTTCAATATGCCCTTCACCAACATGCAGTGTTTCCTTGATTGAATTAGCTCTCACACCAATATTTGCGTCTAGAGCCTTTGCATTGAGGGCTATCTGAAAACGGCTGTGGCGCTGAAGTTGCCTGTGAATGTGGAGTTGGTGGCATGTGAAACCCGCATGTGGAGCATTCGTTTGTGTGGGATGCTCTACCAGGTTCATTCCTAGATAATTCACTCAAAGGGCAATAAGAATAGAGTGTGAAAACTGAGTTTCCTTGAGAGCTGCTTGGAAGCCTGATGGTGTGTGAAGTTAGTGAGCCAAATGGAGTTGTTCTCCCACAAGAACCACTCGGCTGATCCTTCTTCAATATGCCCTTCACCAACATGCAGTGTTTCCTTGATTGAATTAGCTCTCACACCAATATTTGCGTCTAGATCCTTTGCATTGAGGGCTATCTGAAAACGGCTGTGGCGCTGAAGTTGCCTGTGAATGTGGAGTTGGTGGCATGTGAAACCCGCATGTGGAGCATTCGTTTGTGTGGGATGCTCTACCAGGTTCATTCCTAGATAATGCACTCAAAGGGCACTAAGCATAGATTGTGAAAACTGAGTTTCCTTGAGAGCTGCTTGGAAGCCTGATGGTGTGTGAAGTTAGTGAGCCAAATGGAGTTGTTCTCCCACAAGAACCACTCGGCTGATCCTTCTTCAATATGCCCTTCACCAACATGCAGTGTTTCCTTGATTGAATTAGCTCTCACACCAATATTTGCGTCTAGAGCCTTTGCATTGAGGGCTATCTGAAAACGGCTGTGGCGCTGAAGTTGCCTGTGAATGTGGAGTTGGTGGCATGTGAAACCCGCATGTGGAGCATTCGTTTGTGTGGGATGCTCTCCAAGCTTCATTTCAGTCCTAGGCACTCAAAGGGCACTAAGCATAGAGTGTGAAAACTGAGTTTCCTTGAGAGCTGCTTGGAAGCCTGATGGTGTGTGAATTTAGTGAGCCAAATGGAGTTGTTCTCCCACAAGAACCCCTCGGCTGATCCTTCTTCAATATGCCCTTCACCAACATGCAGTGTTTCCTTGATTGAATTAGCTCTCACACCAATATTTGCGTCTAGAGCCTTTGCATTGAGGGCTATCTGAAAACGGCTGTGGCGCTGAAGTTGACTGTGAATGTGGAGTTGGTGGCATGTGAAACCCGCATGTGGAGCATTCGTTTATGTGGGATGCTGACCAAGCTTCATTTAAATCCTAGGCACAAAAAGGGCACTAAGCATAGATTGTGAAAACTGAGTTTCCTTGAGAGCTGCTTGGAAGCCTGATGGTGTGTGACGTTAGTGAGCCAAATTGAGTTGTTCTCCCACAAGAACCACTCGGCTGATCCTTCTTCAATATGCCCTTCACCAACATGTAGTGTTTCCTTGATTGAATTAGCTCTCACACCAATATTTGCGTCTAGAGCCTTTGCATTGAGGGCTATCTGAAAACGGCTGTGGCGCTGAAGTTGCCTGTGAATGAGGAGTTGGTGGCATGTGAAACCCGCATGTGGAGCATTCGTTTGTGTGGGATGCTGACCAAACTTCATTTCAGTCCTAGGCACTCAAACGGCACTAAGCATAGAGTGTGAAAACTGAGTTTCCTTGAGAGCTGTTTGGAAGCCTGATGGTGTGTGAAGTTAGTGAGCCAAATGGAGTTGTTCTCCCACAAGAACCACTCGGCTGATTCTTCTTCAATATGCCCTTCACCAACATGCAGTGTTTCCTTGATTGAATTAGCTCTCACACAAATATTTGCGTCTAGAGCCTTTGCATTGAGGGCTATCTGAAAACGGCTGTGGCGCTGAAGTTGCCTGTGAATGTGGAGTTGGTGGCATGTGAAACCCGCATGTGGAGCATTCGTTTGTGTGGGATGCTCTACCAGGTTCATTCCTAGATAATTCACTCAAAGGGCAATAAGAATAGAGTGTGAAAACTGAGTTTCCTTGAGAGCTGCTTGGAAGCCTGATGGTGTGTGAAGTTAGTGAGCCAAATGGAGTTGTTCTCCCACAAGAACCACTCGGCTGATCCTTCTTCAATATGCCCTTCACCAACATGCAGTGTTTCCTTGATTGAATTAGCTCTCACACCAATATTTGCGTCTAGATCCTTTGCATTGAGGGCTATCTGAAAACGGCTGTGGCACTGAAGTTGCCTGTGAATGTGGAGTTGGTGGCATGTGAAACCCGCATGTGGAGCATTCGTTTTTGTGGGATGCTCTACCAGGTTCATTCCTAGATAATGCACTCAAAGGGCACTAAGCATAGATTGTGAAAACTGAGTTTCCTTGAGAGCTGCTTGGAAGCCTGATGGTGTGTGAAGTTAGTGAGCCAAATGGAGTTGTTCTCCCACAAGAACCACTCGGCTGATCCTTCTTCAATATGCCCTTCACCAACATGCAGTGTTTCCTTGATTGAATTAGCTCTCACACCAATATTTGCGTCTAGAGCCTTTGCATTGAGGGCTATCTGAAAACGGCTGTGGCGCTGAAGTTGCCTGTGAAAGTGCAGTTGGTGGCATGTGAAACCCGCATGTGGAGCATTCGTTTATGTGGGATGCTCTCCAAGCTTCATTTCAGTCCTAGGCACTCAAAGGGCACTAAGCATAGAGTGTGAAAACTGAGTTTCCTTGAGAGCTGCTTGGAAGCCTGATGGTGTGTGAAGTTAGTGAGCCAAATGGAGTTGTTCTCCCACAAGAACCACTCGGCTGATCCTTCTTCAATATGCCCTTCACCAACATGCAGTGTTTCCTTGATTGAATTAGCTCTCACACCAATATTTGCGTCTAGAGCCTTTGCATTGAGGGCTATCTGAAAACGGCTGTGGCGCTGAAGTTGCCTGTGAATGTGGAGTTGGTGGCATGTGAAACCCGCATGTGGAGCATTCGTTTGTGTGGGATGCTGACCAAGCTTCATTTCAGTCCTAGGCACACTAAGAGCACTAAGCATAGAGTGTGAAAACTGAGTTTCCTTGAGAGCTGCTTGGAAGCCTGATGGTGTGTGAAGTTAGTGAGCCAAATGGAGTTGTTCTCCCACAAGAACCATTCGGCTGATCCTTCTTCAATATGCCCTTCACCAACATGCAGTGTTTCCTTGATTGAATTATTTCTCACACCAATATTTGCGTCTAGAGCCTTTGCATTGAGGGCTATCTGAAAACGGCTGTGGCGCTGAAGTTGCCTGTGAATGTGGAGTTGGTGGCATGTGAAACCCGCATGTGGAGCATTCGTTTATGTGGGATGCTGACCAAGCTTCATTTCAGTCCTAGGCACTCAAAGGGCACTAAGCATAGAGTGTGAAAACTGAGTTTCCTTGAGAGCTGCTTGGAAGCCTGATGGTGTGTGACGTTAGTGAGCCAAATGGAGTTGTTCTCCCACAAGAACCACTCGGCTGATCCTTCTTCAATATGCCCTTCACCAACATGCAGTGTTTCCTTGATTGAATTATCTCTCACACCAATATTTCCGTCTAGAGCCTTTGCATTGAGGGCTATCTGAAAACGGCTGTGGCGCTGAAGTTGACTGTGAATGTGGAGTTGGTGGCATGTGAATCCCGCATGTGGAGCATTCGTTTGTGTGGGATGCTGACCAAGCTTCATTTCAGTCCTAGGCCCTCAAACGGCACTAAGCATAGATTGTGAAAACTGAGTTTCCTTGAGAGCTGCTTGGAAGCCTGATGGTGTGTGAAGTTAGTGAGCCAAATGGAGTTGTTCTCCCACAAGAACCACTCGGCTGATTCTTCTTCAATATGCCCTTCACCAACATGCAGTGTTTCCTTGATTGAATTAGCTCTCACACCAATATTTGCGTCTAGAGCCTTTGCATTGAGGGCTATCTGAAAACGGCTGTGGCGCTGAAGTTGCCTGTGAATGTGGAGTTGGTGGCATGTGAAACCCGCATGTGGAGCATTCGTTTGTGTGGGATGCTCTACCAGGTTCATTCCTAGATAATTCACTCAAAGGGCAATAAGAATAGAGTGTGAAAACTGAGTTTCCTTGAGAGCTGCTTGGAAGCCTGATGGTGTGTGAAGTTAGTGAGCCAAATGGAGTTGTTCTCCCACAAGAACCACTCGGCTGATCCTTCTTCAATATGCCCTTCACCAACATGCAGTGTTTCCTTGATTGAATTAGCTCTCACACCAATATTTGCGTCTAGATCCTTTGCATTGAGGGCTATCTGAAAACGGCTGTGGCGCTGAAGTTGCCTGTGAATGTGGAGTTGGTGGCATGTGAAACCCGCATGTGGAGCATTCGTTTGTGTGGGATGCTCTACCAGGTTCATTCCTAGATAATGCACTCAAAGGGCACTAAGCATAGATTGTGAAAACTGAGTTTCCTTGAGAGCTGCTTGGAAGCCTGATGGTGTGTGAAGTTAGTGAGCCAAATGGAGTTGTTCTCCAACAAGAACCACTCGGCTGATCCTTCTTCAATATGCCCTTCACCAACATGCAGTGTTTCCTTGATTGAATTAGCTCTCACACCAATATTTGCGTCTAGAGCCTTTGCATTGAGGGCTATCTGAAAACGGCTGTGGCGCTGAAGTTGCCTGTAAATGTGGAGTTGGTGGCATGTGAAACCCGCATGTGGAGCATTCGTTTGTGTGGGATGCTCTACCAGGTTCATTCCTAGATAATTCACTCAAAGGGCAATAAGAATAGAGTGTGAAAACTGAGTTTCCTTGAGAGCTGCTTGGAAGCCTGATGGTGTGTGAAGTTAGTGAGCCAAATGGAGTTGTTCTCCCACAAGAACCACTCGGCTGATCCTTCTTCAATATGCCCTTCACCAACATGCAGTGTTTCCTTGATTGAATTACCTCTCACACCAATATTTGCGTCTAGAGCCTTTGCATTGAGGGCTATCTGAAAACGGCTGTGGCGCTGAAGTTGCCTGTGAATGTGGAGTTGGTGGCATGTGAAACCCGCATGTGGAGCATTCGTTTGTGTGGGATGCTCTACCAGGTTCATTTCAGTCTTAGCAATAGAAAGGGCACTAAGCATAGATTGTGAAAACTGAGTTTCCTTGAGAGCTGCTTGGAAGCCTGACGGTGTGTGAAGTTAGTGAGCCAAATGGAGTTGTTCTCCCACAAGAACCACTCGGCTGATCCTTCTTCAATATGCCCTTCACCAACATGCAGTGTTTCCTTGATTGAATTAGCTCTCACACCAATATTTGCGTCTAGAGCCTTTGCATTGAGGGCTATCTGAAAACGGCTGTGGCGCTGAAGTTGCCTGTGAAAGTGCAGTTGGTGGCATGTGAAACCCGCATGTGGAGCATTCGTTTGTGTGGGATGCTGACCAAGCTTCATTTCAGTCCTAGGCCTTCAAACGGCACTAAGCATAGAGTGTGAAAACTGAGTTTCCTTGAGAGCTGCTTGGAAGCCTGATGGTGTGTGAAGTTAGTGAGCCAAATGGAGTTGTTCTCCAACAAGAACCATTCGGCTGATCCTTCTTCAATATGCCCTTCACCAACATGCAGTGTTTCCTTGATTGAATTAGCTCTCACACCAATATTTGCGTCTAGAGCCTTTGCATTGAGGGCTATCTGAAAACGGCTGTGGCGCTGAAGTTGCCTGTGAATGAGGAGTTGGTGGCATGTGAAACCCGCATGTGGAGCATTCGTTTGTGTGGGATGCTGACCAAACTTCTTTTCAGTCCTAGGCCTTCAAAGGGCACTAAGCATAGAGTGTGAAAACTGAGTTTCCTTGAGAGCTGCTTGGAAGCCTGATGGTGTGTGAAGTTAGTGAGCCAAATGGAGTTGTTCTCCAACAAGAACCACTCGGCTGATCCTTCTTCAATATGCCCTTCACCAACATGCAGTGTTTCCTTGATTGAATTAGCTCTCACACCAATATTTGCGTCTAGAGCCTTTGCATTGAGGGCTATCTGAAAACGGCTGTGGCGCTGAAGTTGCCTGTGAATGTGGAGTTGGTGGCATGTGAAACCCGCATGTGGAGCATTCGTTTGTGTGGGATGCTCTACCAGGTTCATTTCCGTCCAAGCCATAAAAAGGGCACTAAGCATAGAGTGTGAAAACTGAGTTTCCTTGAGAGCTGCTTGGAAGCCTGATGGTGTGTGAAGTTAGTGAGCCAAATGGAGTTGTTCTCCCACAAGAACCACTCGGCTGATCCTTCTTCAATATGCCCTTCACCAACATGCAGTGTTTCCTTGATTGAATTAGCTCTCACACCAATATTTGCGTCTAGAGCCTTTGCGTTGAGGGCTATCTGAAAACGGCTGTGGCGCTGAAGTTGACTGTGAATGTGGAGTTGGTGGCATGTGAAACCCGCATGTGGAGCATTCGTTTGTGTGGGATGCTGACCAAGCTTCATTTCAGTCCTAGGCACACTAAGAGCACTAAGCATAGAGTGTGAAAACTGAGTTTCCTTGAGAGCTGCTTGGAAGCCTGATGGTGTGTGAAGTTAGTGAGCCAAATGGAGTTGTTCTCCCACAAGAACCACTCGGCTGATCCTTCTTCAATATGCCCTTCACCAACATGCAGTGTTTCCTTGATTGAATTAGCTCTCACACCAATATTTGCGTCTAGAGCCTTTGCATTGAGGGCTATCTGAAAACGGCTGTGGTGCTGAAGTTGCCTGTGAATGTGGAGTTGGTGGCATGTGAAACCCGCATGTCCAGCATTCGTTTGTGTGCGATGCTCTACCAGGTTCATTCCTAGATAATTCACACAAAGGGCAATAAGAATAGAGTGTGAAAACTGAGTTTCCTTGAGAGCTGCTTGGAAGCCTGATGGTGTGTGAAGTTAGTGAGCCAAATGGAGTTGTTCTCCCACAAGAACCACTCGGCTGATCCTTCTTCAATATGCCCTTCACCAACATGCAGTGTTTCCTTGATTGAATTAGCTCTCACACCAATATTTGCGTCTAGAGCCTTTGCATTGAGTGCTATCTGAAAACGGCTGTGGCGCTGAAGTTGCCTGTGAATGTGGAGTTGGTGGCATGTGAAACCCGCATGTGGAGCATTCGTTTGTGTGCGATGCTCTACCAGGTTCATTCCTAGATAATGCACTCAAAGGGCACTAAGCATAGATTGTGAAAACTGAGTTTCCTTGAGAGCTGCTTGGAAGCCTGATGGTGTGTGAAGTTAGTGAGCCAAATGGAGTTGTTCTCCCACAAGAACCACTCGGCTGATCCTTCTTCAATATGCCCTTCACCAACATGCAGTGTTTCCTTGATTGAATTAGCTCTCACACCAATATTTGCGTCTAGAGCCTTTGCATTGAGGGCTATCTGAAAACGGCTGTGGCGCTGAAGTTGCCTGTGAATGTGGAGTTGGTGGCATGTGAAACCCGCATGTGGAGCATTCGTTTGTGTGGGATGCTCTCCAAGCTTCATTTCAGTCCTAGGCACTCAAAGGGCACTAAGCATAGAGTGTGAAAACTGAGTTTCCTTGAGAGCTGCTTGGAAGCCTGATGGTGTGTGAATTTAGTGAGCCAAATGGAGTTGTTCTCCCACAAGAACCCCTCGGCTGATCCTTCTTCAATATGCCCTTCACCAACATGCAGTGTTTCCTTGATTGAATTAGCTCTCACACCAATATTTGCGTCTAGAGCCTTTGCATTGAGGGCTATCTGAAAACGGCTGTGGCGCTGAAGTTGACTGTGAATGTGGAGTTGGTGGCATGTGAAACCCGCATGTGGAGCATTCGTTTATGTGGGATGCTGACCAAGCTTCATTTAAATCCTAGGCACAAAAAGGGCACTAAGCATAGATTGTGAAAACTGAGTTTCCTTGAGAGCTGCTTGGAAGCCTGATGGTGTGTGACGTTAGTGAGCCAAATTGAGTTGTTCTCCCACAAGAACCCCTCGGCTGATCCTTCTTCAATATGCCCTTCACCAACATGTAGTGTTTCCTTGATTGAATTAGCTCTCACAGCAATATTTGCGTCTAGAGCCTTTGCATTGAGGGCTATCTGAAAACGGCTGTGGCGCTGAAGTTGCCTGTGAATGAGGAGTTGGTGGCATGTGAAACCCGCATGTGGAGCATTCGTTTGTGTGGGATGCTGACCAAACTTCATTTCAGTCCTAGGCACTCAAACGGCACTAAGCATAGAGTGTGAAAACTGAGTTTCCTTGAGAGCTGCTTGGAAGCCTGATGGTGTGTGAAGTTAGTGAGCCAAATGGAGTTGTTCTCCCACAAGAACCACTCGGCTGATTCTTCTTCAATATGCCCTTCACCAACATGCAGTGTTTCCTTGATTGAATTAGCTCTCACACAAATATTTGCGTCTAGAGCCTTTGCATTGAGGGCTATCTGAAAACGGCTGTGGCGCTGAAGTTGCCTGTGAATGTGGAGTTGGTGGCATGTGAAACCCGCATGTGGAGCATTCGTTTGTGTGGGATGCTCTACCAGGTTCATTCCTAGATAATTCACTCAAAGGGCAATAAGAATAGAGTGTGAAAACTGAGTTTCCTTGAGAGCTGCTTGGAAGCCTGATGGTGTGTGAAGTTAGTGAGCCAAATGGAGTTGTTCTCCCACAAGAACCACTCGGCTGATCCTTCTTCAATATGCCCTTCACCAACATGCAGTGTTTCCTTGATTGAATTAGCTCTCACACCAATATTTGCGTCTAGATCCTTTGCATTGAGGGCTATCTGAAAACGGCTGTGGCACTGAAGTTGCCTGTGAATGTGGAGTTGGTGGCATGTGAAACCCGCATGTGGAGCATTCGTTTTTGTGGGATGCTCTACCAGGTTCATTCCTAGATAATGCACTCAAAGGGCACTAAGCATAGATTGTGAAAACTGAGTTTCCTTGAGAGCTGCTTGGAAGCCTGATGGTGTGTGAAGTTAGTGAGCCAAATGGAGTTGTTCTCCCACAAGAACCACTCGGCTGATCCTTCTTCAATATGCCCTTCACCAACATGCAGTGTTTCCTTGATTGAATTAGCTCTCACACCAATATTTGCGTCTAGAGCCTTTGCATTGAGGGCTATCTGAAAACGGCTGTGGCGCTGAAGTTGCCTGTGAAAGTGCAGTTGGTGGCATGTGAAACCCGCATGTGGAGCATTCGTTTATGTGGGATGCTCTCCAAGCTTCATTTCAGTCCTAGGCACTCAAAGGGCACTAAGCATAGAGTGTGAAAACTGAGTTTCCTTGAGAGCTGCTTGGAAGCCTGATGGTGTGTGAAGTTAGTGAGCCAAATGGAGTTGTTCTCCCACAAGAACCACTCGGCTGATCCTTCTTCAATATGCCCTTCACCAACATGCAGTGTTTCCTTGATTGAATTAGCTCTCACACCAATATTTGCGTCTAGAGCCTTTGCATTGAGGGCTATCTGAAAACGGCTGTGGCGCTGAAGTTGCCTGTGAATGTGGAGTTGGTGGCATGTGAAACCCGCATGTGGAGCATTCGTTTGTGTGGGATGCTGACCAAGCTTCATTTCAGTCCTAGGCATACTAAGAGCACTAAGCATAGAGTGTGAAAACTGAGTTTCCTTGAGAGCTGCTTGGAAGCCTGATGGTGTGTGAAGTTAGTGAGCCAAATGGAGTTGTTCTCCCACAAGAACCATTCGGCTGATCCTTCTTCAATATGCCCTTCACCAACATGCAGTGTTTCCTTGATTGAATTAGTTCTCACACCAATATTTGCGTCTAGAGCCTTTGCATTGAGGGCTATCTGAAAACGGCTGTGGCGCTGAAGTTGCCTGTGAATGTGGAGTTGGTGGCATGTGAAACCCGCATGTGGAGCATTCGTTTATGTGGGATGCTGACCAAGCTTCATTTCAGTCCTAGGCACTCAAAGGGCACTAAGCATAGAGTGTGAAAACTGAGTTTCCCTGAGAGCTGCTTGGAAGCCTGATGGTGTGTGACGTTAGTGAGCCAAATGGAGTTGTTCTCCCACAAGAACCACTCGGCTGATCCTTCTTCAATATGCCCTTCACCAACATGCAGTGTTTCCTTGATTGAATTATCTCTCACACCAATATTTCCGTCTAGAGCCTTTGCATTGAGGGCTATCTGAAAACGGCTGTGGCGCTGAAGTTGACTGTGAATGTGGAGTTGGTGGCATGTGAATCCCGCATGTGGAGCATTCGTTTGTGTGGGATGCTGACCAAGCTTCATTTCAGTCCTAGGCCCTCAAACGGCACTAAGCATAGATTGTGAAAACTGAGTTTCCTTGAGAGCTGCTTGGAAGCCTGATGGTGTGTGAAGTTAGTGAGCCAAATGGAGTTGTTCTCCCACAAGAACCACTCGGCTGATTCTTCTTCAATATGCCCTTCACCAACATGCAGTGTTTCCTTGATTGAATTAGCTCTCACACCAATATTTGCGTCTAGAGCCTTTGCATTGAGGGCTATCTGAAAACGGCTGTGGCGCTGAAGTTGCCTGTGAATGTGGAGTTGGTGGCATCTGAAACCCGCATGTGGAGCATTCGTTTGTGTGGGATGCTCTACCAGGTTCATTCCTAGATAATTCACTCAAAGGGCAATAAGAATAGAGTGTGAAAACTGAGTTTCCTTGAGAGCTGCTTGGAAGCCTGATGGTGTGTGAAGTTAGTGAGCCAAATGGAGTTGTTCTCCCACAAGAACCACTCGGCTGATCCTTCTTCAATATGCCCTTCACCAACATGCAGTGTTTCCTTGATTGAATTAGCTCTCACACCAATATTTGCGTCTAGATCCTTTGCATTGAGGGCTATCTGAAAACGGCTGTGGCGCTGAAGTTGCCTGTGAATGTGGAGTTGGTGGCATGTGAAACCCGCATGTGGAGCATTCGTTTGTGTGGGATGCTCTACCAGGTTCATTCCTAGATAATGCACTCAAAGGGCACTAAGCATAGATTGTGAAAACTGAGTTTCCTTGAGAGCTGCTTGGAAGCCTGATGGTGTGTGAAGTTAGTGAGCCAAATGGAGTTGTTCTCCAACAAGAACCACTCGGCTGATCCTTCTTCAATATGCCCTTCACCAACATGCAGTGTTTCCTTGATTGAATTAGCTCTCACACCAATATTTGCGTCTAGAGCCTTTGCATTGAGGGCTATCTGAAAACGGCTGTGGCGCTGAAGTTGCCTGTAAATGTGGAGTTGGTGGCATGTGAAACCCGCATGTGGAGCATTCGTTTGTGTGGGATGCTCTACCAGGTTCATTCCTAGATAATTCACTCAAAGGGCAATAAGAATAGAGTGTGAAAACTGAGTTTCCTTGAGAGCTGCTTGGAAGCCTGATGGTGTGTGAAGTTAGTGAGCCAAATGGAGTTGTTCTCCCACAAGAACCACTCGGCTGATCCTTCTTCAATATGCCCTTCACCAACATGCAGTGTTTCCTTGATTGAATTACCTCTCACACCAATATTTGCGTCTAGAGCCTTTGCATTGAGGGCTATCTGAAAACGGCTGTGGCGCTGAAGTTGCCTGTGAATGTGGAGTTGGTGGCATGTGAAACCCGCATGTGGAGCATTCGTTTGTGTGGGATGCTCTACCAGGTTCATTTCAGTCTTAGCAATAGAAAGGGCACTAAGCATAGATTGTGAAAACTGAGTTTCCTTGAGAGCTGCTTGGAAGCCTGACGGTGTGTGAAGTTAGTGAGCCAAATGGAGTTGTTCTCCCACAAGAACCACTCGGCTGATCCTTCTTCAATATGCCCTTCACCAACATGCAGTGTTTCCTTGATTGAATTAGCTCTCACACCAATATTTGCGTCTAGAGCCTTTGCATTGAGGGCTATCTGAAAACGGCTGTGGCGCTGAAGTTGCCTGTGAAAGTGCAGTTGGTGGCATGTGAAACCCGCATGTGGAGCATTCGTTTGTGTGGGATGCTGACCAAGCTTCATTTCAGTCCTAGGCCTTCAAACGGCACTAAGCATAGAGTGTGAAAACTGAGTTTCCTTGAGAGCTGCTTGGAAGCCTGATGGTGTGTGAAGTTAGTGAGCCAAATGGAGTTGTTCTCCCACAAGAACCACTCGGCTGATCCTTCTTCAATATGCCCTTCACCAACATGCAGTGTTTCCTTGATTGAATTAGCTCTCACACCAATATTTGCGTCTAGAGCCTTTGCATTGAGGGCTATCTGAAAACGGCTGTGGCGCTGAAGTTGCCTGTGAATGAGGAGTTGGTGGCATGTGAAACCCGCATGTGGAGCATTCGTTTGTGTGGGATGCTGACCAAACTTCTTTTCAGTCCTAGGCCTTCAAAGGGCACTAAGCATAGAGTGTGAAAACTGAGTTTCCTTGAGAGCTGCTTGGAAGCCTGATGGTGTGTGAAGTTAGTGAGCCAAATGGAGTTGTTCTCCAACAAGAACCACTCGGCTGATCCTTCTTCAATATGCCCTTCACCAACATGCAGTGTTTCCTTGATTGAATTAGCTCTCACACCAATATTTGCGTCTAGAGCCTTTGCATTGAGGGCTATCTGAAAACGGCTGTGGCGCTGAAGTTGCCTGTGAATGTGGAGTTGGTGGCATGTGAAACCCGCATGTGGAGCATTCGTTTGTGTGGGATGCTCTACCAGGTTCATTTCCGTCCAAGCCATAAAAAGGGCACTAAGCATAGAGTGTGAAAACTGAGTTTCCTTGAGAGCTGCTTGGAAGCCTGATGGTGTGTGAAGTTAGTGAGCCAAATGGAGTTGTTCTCCCACAAGAACCACTCGGCTGATCCTTCTTCAATATGCCCTTCACCAACATGCAGTGTTTCCTTGATTGAATTAGCTCTCACACCAATATTTGCGTCTAGAGCCTTTGCATTGAGGGCTATCTGAAAACGGCTGTGGCGCTGAAGTTGACTGTGAATGTGGAGTTGGTGGCATGTGAAACCCGCATGTGGAGCATTCGTTTGTGTGGGATGCTGACCAAGCTTCATTTCAGTCCTAGGCACACTAAGAGCACTAAGCATAGAGTGTGAAAACTGAGTTTCCTTGAGAGCTGCTTGGAAGCCTGATGGTGTGTGAAGTTAGTGAGCCAAATGGAGTTGTTCTCCCACAAGAACCACTCGGCTGATCCTTCTTCAATATGCCCTTCACCAACATGCAGTGTTTCCTTGATTGAATTAGCTCTCACACCAATATTTGCGTCTAGAGCCTTTGCATTGAGGGCTATCTGAAAACGGCTGTGGTGCTGAAGTTGCCTGTGAATGTGGAGTTGGTGGCATGTGAAACCCGCATGTCCAGCATTCGTTTGTGTGCGATGCTCTACCAGGTTCATTCCTAGATAATTCACACAAAGGGCAATAAGAATAGAGTGTGAAAACTGAGTTTCCTTGAGAGCTGCTTGGAAGCCTGATGGTGTGTGAAGTTAGTGAGCCAAATGGAGTTGTTCTCCCACAAGAACCACTCGGCTGATCCTTCTTCAATATGCCCTTCACCAACATGCAGTGTTTCCTTGATTGAATTAGCTCTCACACCAATATTTGCGTCTAGAGCCTTTGCATTGAGTGCTATCTGAAAACGGCTGTGGCGCTGAAGTTGCCTGTGAATGTGGAGTTGGTGGCATGTGAAACCCGCATGTGGAGCATTCGTTTGTGTGCGATGCTCTACCAGGTTCATTCCTAGATAATTCACTCAAAGGGCACTAAGCATAGAGTGTGAAAACTGAGTTTCCTTGAGAGCTGCTTGGAAGCCTGATGGTGTGTGAAGTTAGTGAGCCAAATGGAGTTGTTCTCCCACAAGAACCACTCGGCTGATCCTTCTTCAATATGCCCTTCACCAACATGCAGTGTTTCCTTGATTGAATTAGCTCTCACACCAATATTTGCGTCTAGAGCCTTTGCATTGAGGGCTATCTGAAAACGGCTGTGGCGCTGAAGTTGCCTGTGAATGTGGAGTTGGTGGCATGTGAAACCCGCATGTGGAGCATTCGTTTGTGTGGGATGCTGACCAAGCTTCATTTCAGTCCTAGGCACACTAAGAGCACTAAGCATAGAGTGTGAAAACTGAGTTTCCTTGAGAGCTGCTTGGAAGCCTGATGGTGTGTGAAGTTAGTGAGCCAAATGGAGTTGTTCTCCCACAAGAACCATTCGGCTGATCCTTCTTCAATATGCCCTTCACCAACATGCAGTGTTTCCTTGATTGAATTAGTTCTCACACCAATATTTGCGTCTAGAGCCTTTGCATTGAGGGCTATCTGAAAACGGCTGTGGCGCTGAAGTTGCCTGTGAATGTGGAGTTGGTGGCATGTGAAACCCGCATGTGGAGCATTCGTTTGTGTGGGATGCTCTCCAAGCTTCATTTCAGTCCTAGGCACTCAAAGGGCACTAAGCATAGAGTGTGAAAACTGAGTTTCCTTGAGAGCTGCTTGGAAGCCTGATGGTGTGTGACGTTAGTGAGCCAAATGGAGTTGTTCTCCCACAAGAACCACTCGGCTGATCCTTCTTCAATATGCCCTTCACCAACATGCAGTGTTTCCTTGATTGAATTAGCTCTCACACCAATATTTCCGTCTAGAGCCTTTGCATTGAGGGCTATCTGAAAACGGCTGTGGCGCTGAAGTTGACTGTGAATGTGGAGTTGGTGGCATGTGAATCCCGCATGTGGAGCATTCGTTTGTGTGGGATGCTGACCAAGCTTCATTTCAGTCCTAGGCACACAAAGAGCACTAAGCATAGATTGTGAAAACTGAGTTTCCTTGAGAGCTGCTTGGAAGCCTGATGGTGTGTGAAGTTAGTGAGCCAAATGGAGTTGTTCTCCCACAAGAACCACTCGGCTGATTCTTCTTCAATATGCCCTTCACCAACATGCAGTGTTTCCTTGATTGAATTAGCTCTCACACCAATATTTGCGTCTAGAGCCTTTGCATTGAGGGCTATCTGAAAACGGCTGTGGCGCTGAAGTTGCCTGTGAATGTGGAGTTGGTGGCATGTGAAACCCGCATGTGGAGCATTCGTTTGTGTGGGATGCTCTACCAGGTTCATTCCTAGATAATTCACTCAAAGGGCAATAAGAATAGAGTGTGAAAACTGAGTTTCCTTGAGAGCTGCTTGGAAGCCTGATGGTGTGTGAAGTTAGTGAGCCAAATGGAGTTGTTCTCCCACAAGAACCACTCGGCTGATCCTTCTTCAATATGCCCTTCACCAACATGCAGTGTTTCCTTGATTGAATTAGCTCTCACACCAATATTTGCGTCTAGATCCTTTGCATTGAGGGCTATCTGAAAACGGCTGTGGCGCTGAAGTTGCCTGTGAATGTGGAGTTGGTGGCATGTGAAACCCGCATGTGGAGCATTCGTTTGTGTGGGATGCTCTACCAGGTTCATTCCTAGATAATGCACTCAAAGGGCACTAAGCATAGATTGTGAAAACTGAGTTTCCTTGAGAGCTGCTTGGAAGCCTGATGGTGTGTGAAGTTAGTGAGCCAAATGGAGTTGTTCTCCCACAAGAACCACTCGGCTGATCCTTCTTCAATATGCCCTTCACCAACATGCAGTGTTTCCTTGATTGAATTAGCTCTCACACCAATATTTGCGTCTAGAGCCTTTGCATTGAGGGCTATCTGAAAACGGCTGTGGCGCTGAAGTTGCCTGTGAATGTGGAGTTGGTGGCATGTGAAACCCGCATGTGGAGCATTCGTTTGTGTGCGATGCTCTCCAAGCTTCATTTCAGTCCTAGGCACTCAAAGGGCACTAAGCATAGAGTGTGAAAACTGAGTTTCCTTGAGAGCTGCTTGGAAGCCTGATGTTGTGTGAATTTAGTGAGCCAAATGGAGTTGTTCTCCCACAAGAACCACTCGGCTGATCCTTCTTCAATATGCCCTTCACCAACATGCAGTGTTTCCTTGATTGAATTAGCTCTCACACCAATATTTGCGTCTAGAGCCTTTGCATTGAGGGCTATCTGAAAACGGCTGTGGCGCTGAAGTTGACTGTGAATGTGGAGTTGGTGGCATGTGAAACCCGCATGTGGAGCATTCGTTTATGTGGAATGCTGACCAAGCTTCATTTCAATCCTAGGCACAAAAAGGGCACTAAGCATAGATTGTGAAAACTGAGTTTCCTTGAGAGCTGCTTGGAAGCCTGATGGTGTGTGAAGTTAGTGAGCCAAATTGAGTTGTTCTCCCACAAGAACCACTCGGCTGATCCTTCTTCAATATGCCCTTCACCAACATGTAGTGTTTCCTTGATTGAATTAGCTCTCACACCAATATTTGCGTCTAGAGCCTTTGCATTGAGGGCTATCTGAAAACGGCTGTGGCGCTGAAGTTGCCTGTGAATGAGGAGTTGGTGGCATGTGAAACCCGCATGTGGAGCATTCGTTTGTGTGGGATGCTGACCAAGCTTCATTTCAGTCCTAGGCCCTCAAACGGCACTAAGCATAGAGTGTGAAAACTGAGTTTCCTTGAGAGCTGCTTGGAAGCCTGATGGTGTGTGAAGTTAGTGAGCCAAATGGAGTTGTTCTCCCACAAGAACCACTCGGCTGATCCTTCTTCAATATGCCCTTCACCAACATGCAGTGTTTCCTTGATTGAATTAGCTCTCACACCAATATTTGCGTCTAGAGCCTTTGCATTGAGGGCTATCTGAAAACGGCTGTGGCGCTGAAGTTGCCTGTGAATGAGGAGTTGGTGGCATGTGAAACCCGCATGTGGAGCATTCGTTTGTGTGGGATGCTGACCAAACTTCATTTCAGTCCTAGGCACTCAAACGGCACTAAGCATAGAGTGTGAAAACTGAGTTTCCTTGAGAGCTGCTTGGAAGCCTGATGGTGTGTGAAGTTAGTGAGCCAAATGGAGTTGTTCTCCCACAAGAACCACTCGGCTGATTCTTCAATATGCCCTTCACCAACATGCAGTGTTTCCTTGATTGAATTAGCTCTCACACCAATATTTGCGTCTAGAGCCTTTGCATTGAGGGCTATCTGAAAACGGCTGTGGCGCTGAAGTTGCCTGTGAATGTGGAGTTGGTGGCATGTGAAACCCGCATGTGGAGCATTCGTTTGTGTGGGATGCTCTACCAGGTTCATTCCTAGATAATTCACTCAAAGGGCAATAAGAATAGAGTGTGAAAACTGAGTTTCTTTGAGAGCTGCTTGGAAGCCTGATGGTGTGTGAAGTTAGTGAGCCAAATTGAGTTGTTCTCCCACAAGAACCACTCGGCTGATCCTTCTTCAATATGCCCTTCACCAACACGCAGTGTTTCCTTGATTGAATTAGCTCTCACACCAATATTTGCGTCTAGAGCCTTTGCATTGAGGGCTATCTGAAAACGGCTGTGGCGCTGAAGTTGCCTGTGAATGAGGAGTTGGTGGCATGTGAAACCCGCATGTGGAGCATTCGTTTGTGTGGGATGCTGACCAAACTTCATTTCAGTCCTAGGCACTCAAACGGCACTAAGCATAGAGTGTGAAAACTGAGTTTCCTTGAGAGCTGCTTGGAAGCCTGATGGTGTGTGAAGTTAGTGAGCCAAATGGAGTTGTTCTCCCACAAGAACCACTCGGCTGATCCTTCTTCAATATGCCCTTCACCAACATGCAGTGTTTCCTTGATTGAATTAGCTCTCACACCAATATTTGCGTCTAGAGCCTTTGCATTGAGGGCTATCTGAAAACGGCTGTGGCGCTGAAGTTGCCTGTGAATGTGGAGTTGGTGGCATGTGAAACCCGCATGTGGAGCATTCGTTTATGTGGGATGCTGACCAAGCTTCATTTAAATCCTAGGCACAAAAAGGGCACTAAGCATAGAGTGTGAAAACTGAGTTTCCTTGAGAGCTGCTTGGAAGCCTGATGGTGTGTTACGTTAGTGAGCCAAATTGAGTTGTTCTCCCACAAGAACCACTCGGCTGATCCTTCTTCAATATGCCCTTCACCAACATGTAGTGTTTCCTTGATTGAATTAGCTCTCACACCAATATTTGCGTCTAGAGCCTTTGCATTGAGGGCTATCTGAAAACGGCTGTGGCGCTGAAGTTGCCTGTGAATGAGGAGTTGGTGGCATGTGAAACCCGCATGTGGAGCATTCGTTTGTGTGGGATGCTGACCAAACTTCATTTCAGTCCTAGGCACTCAAACGGCACTAAGCATAGAGTGTGAAAACTGAGTTTCCTTGAGAGCTGCTTGGAAGCCTGATGGTGTGTGAAGTTAGTGAGCCAAATGGAGTTGTTCTCCCACAAGAACCACTCGGCTGATTCTTCTTCAATATGCCCTTCACCAACATGCAGTGTTTCCTTGATTGAATTAGCTCTCACACCAATATTTGCGTCTAGAGCCTTTGCATTGAGGGCTATCTGAAAACGGCTGTGGCGCTGAAGTTGCCTGTAAATGTGGAGTTGGTGGCATGTGAAACCCTCATGTGGAGCATTCGTTTGTGTGGGATGCTCTACCAGGTTCATTCCTAGATAATTCACTCAAAGGGCAATAAGAATAGAGTGTGAAAACTGAGTTTCCTTGAGAGCTGCTTGGAAGCCTGATGGTGTGTGAAGTTAGTGAGCCAAATTGAGTTGTTCTCCCACAAGAACCACTCGGCTGATCCTTCTTCAATATGCCCTTCACCAACATGCAGTGTTTCCTTGATTGAATTAGCTCTCACACCAATATTTGTGTCTAGAGCCTTTGCATTGAGGGCTATCTGAAAACGGCTGTGGCGCTGAAGTTGCCTGTGAATGTGGAGTTGGTGGCATGTGAAACCCGCATGTGGAGCATTCGTTTGTGTGGGATGCTGACCAAACTTCATTTCAGTCCTAGGCACTCAAACGGCACTAAGCATAGAGTGTGAAAACTGAGTTTCCTTGAGAGCTGCTTGGAAGCCTGATGGTGTGTGAAGTTAGTGAGCCAAATGGAGTTGTTCTCCAACAAGAACCACTCGGCTGATCCTTCTTCAATATGCCCTTCACCAACATGCAGTGTTTCCTTGATTGAATTAGCTCTCACACCAATATTTGCGTCTAGAGCCTTTGCATTGAGGGCTATCTGAAAACGGCTGTGGCGCTGAAGTTGCCTGTAAATGTGGAGTTGGTGGCATGTGAAACCCGCATGTGGAGCATTCGTTTGTGTGGGATGCTCTACCAGGTTCATTCCTAGATAATTCACTCAAAGGGCAATAAGAATAGAGTGTGAAAACTGAGTTTCCTTGAGAGCTGCTTGGAAGCCTGATGGTGTGTGAAGTTAGTGAGCCAAATGGAGTTGTTCTCCCACAAGAACCACTCGGCTGATCCTTCTTCAATATGCCCTTCACCAACATGCAGTGTTTCCTTGATTGAATTACCTCTCACACCAATATTTGCGTCTAGAGCCTTTGCATTGAGGGCTATCTGAAAACGGCTGTGGCGCTGAAGTTGCCTGTGAATGTGGAGTTGGTGGCATGTGAAACCCGCATGTGGAGCATTCGTTTGTGTGGGATGCTCTACCAGGTTCATTTCAGTCTTAGCCATAGAAAGGGCACTAAGCATAGATTGTGAAAACTGAGTTTCCTTGAGAGCTGCTTGGAAGCCTGACGGTGTGTGAAGTTAGTGAGCCAAATGGAGTTGTTCTCCCACAAGAACCACTCGGCTGATCCTTCTTCAATATGCCCTTCACCAACATGCAGTGTTTCCTTGATTGAATTAGCTCTCACACCAATATTTGCGTCTAGAGCCTTTGCATTGAGGGCTATCTGAAAACGGCTGTGGCGCTGAAGTTGCCTGTGAATGTGGAGTTGGTGGCATGTGAAACCCGCATGTGGAGCATTCGTTTATGTGGGATGCTCTCCAAGCTTCATTTCAGTCCTAGGCACTCAAAGGGCACTAAGCATAGAGTGTGAAAACTGAGTTTCCTTGAGAGCTGCTTGGAAGCCTGATGGTGTGTGAAGTTAGTGAGCCAAATGGAGTTGTTCTCCCACAAGAACCACTCGGCTGATCCTTCTTCAATATGCCCTTCACCAACATGCAGTGTTTCCTTGATTGAATTAGCTCTCACACCAATATTTGCGTCTAGAGCCTTTGCATTGAGGGCTATCTGAAAACGGCTGTGGCGCTGAAGTTGCCTGTGAATGTGGAGTTGGTGGCATGTGAAACCCGCATCTGCAGCATTCGTTTATGTGGGATGCTGACCAAGCTTCATTTCAGTCCTAGGCCCTCAAACGGCACTAAGCATAGAGTGTGAAAACTGAGTTTCCTTGAGAGCTGCTTGGAAGCCTGATGGTGTGTGAAGTTAGTGAGCCAAATGGAGTTGTTCTCCAACAAGAACCACTCGGCTGATCCTTCTTCAATATGCCCTTCACCAACATGCAGTGTTTCCTTGATTGAATTAGCTCTCACACCAATATTTGCGTCTAGAGCCTTTGCATTGAGGGCTATCTGAAAACGGCTGTGGCGCTGAAGTTGCCTGTGAATGAGGAGTTGGTGGCATGTGAAACCCGCATGTGGAGCATTCGTTTGTGTGGGATGCTGACCAAACTTCATTTCAGTCCTAGGCACTCAAAGGGCACTAAGCATAGAGTGTGAAAACTGAGTTTCCTTGAGAGCTGCTTGGAAGCCTGATGGTGTGTGAAGTTAGTGAGCCAAATGAAGTTGTTCTCCAACAAGAACCACTCGGCTGATCCTTCTTCAATATGCCCTTCACCAACATGCAGTGTTTCCTTGATTGAATTAGCTCTCACACCAATATTTGCGTCTAGAGCCTTTGCATTGAGGGCTATCTGAAAACGGCTGTGGCGCTGAAGTTGCCTGTGAATGTGGAGTTGGTGGCATGTGAAACCCGCATGTGGAGCATTCGTTTGTGTGGGATGCTCTACCAGGTTCATTTCCGTCCAAGCCATAAAAAGGGCACTAAGCATAGAGTGTGAAAACTGAGTTTCCTTGAGAGCTGCTTGGAAGCCTGATGGTGTGTGAAGTTAGTGAGCCAAATGGAGTTGTTCTCCCACAAGAACCACTCGGCTGATCCTTCTTCAATATGCCCTTCACCAACATGCAGTGTTTCCTTGATTGAATTAGCTCTCACACCAATATTTGCGTCTAGAGCCTTTGCATTGAGGGCTATCTGAAAACGGCTGTGGCGCTGAAGTTGACTGTGAATGTGGAGTTGGTGGCATGTGAAACCCGCATGTGGAGCATTCGTTTATGTGGGATGCTGACCAAGCTTCATTTAAATCCTAGGCACAAAAAGGGCACTAAGCATAGAGTGTGAAAACTGAGTTTCCTTGAGAGCTGCTTGGAAGCCTGATGGTGTGTGACGTTAGTGAGCCAAATTGAGTTGTTCTCCCACAAGAACCACTCGGCTGATCCTTCTTCAATATGCCCTTCACCAACATGTAGTGTTTCCTTGATTGAATTAGCTCTCACACCAATATTTGCGTCTAGAGCCTTTGCATTGAGGGCTATCTGAAAACGGCTGTGGCGCTGAAGTTGCCTGTGAATGAGGAGTTGGTGGCATGTGAAACCCGCATGTGGAGCATTCGTTTGTGTGGGATGCTCTACCAGGTTCATTCCTAGATAATTCACTCAAAGGGCAATAAGAATAGAGTGTGAAAACTGAGTTTCCTTGAGAGCTGCTTGGAAGCCTGATGGTGTGTGAAGTTAGTGAGCCAAATGGAGTTGTTCTCCCACAAGAACCACTCGGCTGATCCTTCTTCAATATGCCCTTCACCAACATGCAGTGTTTCCTTGATTGAATTAGCTCTCACACCAATATTTGCGTCTAGATCCTTTGCATTGAGGGCTATCTGAAAACGGCTGTGGCGCTGAAGTTGCCTGTGAATGTGGAGTTGGTGGCATGTGAAACCCGCATGTGGAGCATTCGTTTGTGTGGGATGCTCTACCAGGTTCATTCCTAGATAATGCACTCAAAGGGCACTAAGCATAGATTGTGAAAACTGAGTTTCCTTGAGAGCTGCTTGGAAGCCTGATGGTGTGTGAAGTTAGTGAGCCAAATGGAGTTGTTCTCCCACAAGAACCACTCGGCTGATCCTTCTTCAATATGCCCTTCACCAACATGCAGTGTTTCCTTGATTGAATTAGCTCTCACACCAATATTTGCGTCTAGAGCCTTTGCATTGAGGGCTATCTGAAAACGGCTGTGGCGCTGAAGTTGCCTGTGAATGTGGAGTTGGTGGCATGTGAAACCCGCATGTGGAGCATTCGTTTGTGTGCGATGCTCTCCAAGCTTCATTTCAGTCCTAGGCACTCAAAGGGCACTAAGCATAGAGTGTGAAAACTGAGTTTCCTTGAGAGCTGCTTGGAAGCCTGATGTTGTGTGAATTTAGTGAGCCAAATGGAGTTGTTCTCCCACAAGAACCACTCGGCTGATCCTTCTTCAATATGCCCTTCACCAACATGCAGTGTTTCCTTGATTGAATTAGCTCTCACACCAATATTTGCGTCTAGAGCCTTTGCATTGAGGGCTATCTGAAAACGGCTGTGGCGCTGAAGTTGACTGTGAATGTGGAGTTGGTGGCATGTGAAACCCGCATGTGGAGCATTCGTTTATGTGGAATGCTGACCAAGCTTCATTTCAATCCTAGGCACAAAAAGGGCACTAAGCATAGATTGTGAAAACTGAGTTTCCTTGAGAGCTGCTTGGAAGCCTGATGGTGTGTGAAGTTAGTGAGCCAAATTGAGTTGTTCTCCCACAAGAACCACTCGGCTGATCCTTCTTCAATATGCCCTTCACCAACATGTAGTGTTTCCTTGATTGAATTAGCTCTCACACCAATATTTGCGTCTAGAGCCTTTGCATTGAGGGCTATCTGAAAACGGCTGTGGCGCTGAAGTTGCCTGTGAATGAGGAGTTGGTGGCATGTGAAACCCGCATGTGGAGCATTCGTTTGTGTGGGATGCTGACCAAGCTTCATTTCAGTCCTAGGCCCTCAAACGGCACTAAGCATAGAGTGTGAAAACTGAGTTTCCTTGAGAGCTGCTTGGAAGCCTGATGGTGTGTGAAGTTAGTGAGCCAAATGGAGTTGTTCTCCCACAAGAACCACTCGGCTGATCCTTCTTCAATATGCCCTTCACCAACATGCAGTGTTTCCTTGATTGAATTAGCTCTCACACCAATATTTGCGTCTAGAGCCTTTGCATTGAGGGCTATCTGAAAACGGCTGTGGCGCTGAAGTTGCCTGTGAATGAGGAGTTGGTGGCATGTGAAACCCGCATGTGGAGCATTCGTTTGTGTGGGATGCTGACCAAACTTCATTTCAGTCCTAGGCACTCAAACGGCACTAAGCATAGAGTGTGAAAACTGAGTTTCCTTGAGAGCTGCTTGGAAGCCTGATGGTGTGTGAAGTTAGTGAGCCAAATGGAGTTGTTCTCCCACAAGAACCACTCGGCTGATTCTTCAATATGCCCTTCACCAACATGCAGTGTTTCCTTGATTGAATTAGCTCTCACACCAATATTTGCGTCTAGAGCCTTTGCATTGAGGGCTATCTGAAAACGGCTGTGGCGCTGAAGTTGCCTGTAAATGTGGAGTTGGTGGCATGTGAAACCCGCATGTGGAGCATTCGTTTGTGTGGGATGCTCTACCAGGTTCATTCCTAGATAATTCACTCAAAGGGCAATAAGAATAGAGTGTGAAAACTGAGTTTCTTTGAGAGCTGCTTGGAAGCCTGATGGTGTGTGAAGTTAGTGAGCCAAATTGAGTTGTTCTCCCACAAGAACCACTCGGCTGATCCTTCTTCAATATGCCCTTCACCAACACGCAGTGTTTCCTTGATTGAATTAGCTCTCACACCAATATTTGCGTCTAGAGCCTTTGCATTGAGGGCTATCTGAAAACGGCTGTGGCGCTGAAGTTGCCTGTGAATGAGGAGTTGGTGGCATGTGAAACCCGCATGTGGAGCATTCGTTTGTGTGGGATGCTGACCAAACTTCATTTCAGTCCTAGGCACTCAAACGGCACTAAGCATAGAGTGTGAAAACTGAGTTTCCTTGAGAGCTGCTTGGAAGCCTGATGGTGTGTGAAGTTAGTGAGCCAAATTGAGTTGTTCTCCCACAAGAACCACTCGGCTGATCCTTCTTCAATATGCCCTTCACCAACATGTAGTGTTTCCTTGATTGAATTAGCTCTCACACCAATATTTGCGTCTAGAGCCTTTGCATTGAGGGCTATCTGAAAACGGCTGTGGCGCTGAAGTTGCCTGTGAATGAGGAGTTGGTGGCATGTGAAACCCGCATGTGGAGCATTCGTTTGTGTGGGATGCTGACCAAACTTCATTTCAGTCCTAGGCACTCAAACGGCACTAAGCATAGAGTGTGAAAACTGAGTTTCCTTGAGAGCTGCTTGGAAGCCTGATGGTGTGTGAAGTTAGTGAGCCAAATGGAGTTGTTCTCCCACAAGAACCACTCGGCTGATTCTTCTTCAATATGCCCTTCACCAACATGCAGTGTTTCCTTGATTGAATTAGCTCTCACACCAATATTTGCGTCTAGAGCCTTTGCATTGAGGGCTATCTGAAAACGGCTGTGGCGCTGAAGTTGCCTGTAAATGTGGAGTTGGTGGCATGTGAAACCCTCATGTGGAGCATTCGTTTGTGTGGGATGCTCTACCAGGTTCATTCCTAGATAATTCACTCAAAGGGCAATAAGAATAGAGTGTGAAAACTGAGTTTCCTTGAGAGCTGCTTGGAAGCCTGATGGTGTGTGAAGTTAGTGAGCCAAATTGAGTTGTTCTCCCACAAGAACCACTCGGCTGATCCTTCTTCAATATGCCCTTCACCAACATGCAGTGTTTCCTTGATTGAATTAGCTCTCACACCAATATTTGTGTCTAGAGCCTTTGCATTGAGGGCTATCTGAAAACGGCTGTGGCGCTGAAGTTGCCTGTGAATGTGGAGTTGGTGGCATGTGAAACCCGCATGTGGAGCATTCGTTTGTGTGGGATGCTGACCAAACTTCATTTCAGTCCTAGGCACTCAAACGGCACTAAGCATAGAGTGTGAAAACTGAGTTTCCTTGAGAGCTGCTTGGAAGCCTGATGGTGTGTGAAGTTAGTGAGCCAAATGGAGTTGTTCTCCAACAAGAACCACTCGGCTGATCCTTCTTCAATATGCCCTTCACCAACATGCAGTGTTTCCTTGATTGAATTAGCTCTCACACCAATATTTGCGTCTAGAGCCTTTGCATTGAGGGCTATCTGAAAACGGCTGTGGCGCTGAAGTTGCCTGTAAATGTGGAGTTGGTGGCATGTGAAACCCGCATGTGGAGCATTCGTTTGTGTGGGATGCTCTACCAGGTTCATTCCTAGATAATTCACTCAAAGGGCAATAAGAATAGAGTGTGAAAACTGAGTTTCCTTGAGAGCTGCTTGGAAGCCTGATGGTGTGTGAAGTTAGTGAGCCAAATGGAGTTGTTCTCCCACAAGAACCACTCGGCTGATCCTTCTTCAATATGCCCTTCACCAACATGCAGTGTTTCCTTGATTGAATTACCTCTCACACCAATATTTGCGTCTAGAGCCTTTGCATTGAGGGCTATCTGAAAACGGCTGTGGCGCTGAAGTTGCCTGTGAATGTGGAGTTGGTGGCATGTGAAACCCGCATGTGGAGCATTCGTTTGTGTGGGATGCTCTACCAGGTTCATTTCAGTCTTAGCCATAGAAAGGGCACTAAGCATAGATTGTGAAAACTGAGTTTCCTTGAGAGCTGCTTGGAAGCCTGACGGTGTGTGAAGTTAGTGAGCCAAATGGAGTTGTTCTCCCACAAGAACCACTCGGCTGATCCTTCTTCAATATGCCCTTCACCAACATGCAGTGTTTCCTTGATTGAATTAGCTCTCACACCAATATTTGCGTCTAGAGCCTTTGCATTGAGGGCTATCTGAAAACGGCTGTGGCGCTGAAGTTGCCTGTGAATGTGGAGTTGGTGGCATGTGAAACCCGCATGTGGAGCATTCGTTTATGTGGGATGCTCTCCAAGCTTCATTTCAGTCCTAGGCACTCAAAGGGCACTAAGCATAGAGTGTGAAAACTGAGTTTCCTTGAGAGCTGCTTGGAAGCCTGATGGTGTGTGAAGTTAGTGAGCCAAATGGAGTTGTTCTCCCACAAGAACCACTCGGCTGATCCTTCTTCAATATGCCCTTCACCAACATGCAGTGTTTCCTTGATTGAATTAGCTCTCACACCAATATTTGCGTCTAGAGCCTTTGCATTGAGGGCTATCTGAAAACGGCTGTGGCGCTGAAGTTGCCTGTGAATGTGGAGTTGGTGGCATGTGAAACCCGCATCTGCAGCATTCGTTTATGTGGGATGCTGACCAAGCTTCATTTCAGTCCTAGGCCCTCAAACGGCACTAAGCATAGAGTGTGAAAACTGAGTTTCCTTGAGAGCTGCTTGGAAGCCTGATGGTGTGTGAAGTTAGTGAGCCAAATGGAGTTGTTCTCCAACAAGAACCACTCGGCTGATCCTTCTTCAATATGCCCTTCACCAACATGCAGTGTTTCCTTGATTGAATTAGCTCTCACACCAATATTTGCGTCTAGAGCCTTTGCATTGAGGGCTATCTGAAAACGGCTGTGGCGCTGAAGTTGCCTGTGAATGAGGAGTTGGTGGCATGTGAAACCCGCATGTGGAGCATTCGTTTGTGTGGGATGCTGACCAAACTTCATTTCAGTCCTAGGCACTCAAAGGGCACTAAGCATAGAGTGTGAAAACTGAGTTTCCTTGAGAGCTGCTTGGAAGCCTGATGGTGTGTGAAGTTAGTGAGCCAAATGAAGTTGTTCTCCAACAAGAACCACTCGGCTGATCCTTCTTCAATATGCCCTTCACCAACATGCAGTGTTTCCTTGATTGAATTAGCTCTCACACCAATATTTGCGTCTAGAGCCTTTGCATTGAGGGCTATCTGAAAACGGCTGTGGCGCTGAAGTTGCCTGTGAATGTGGAGTTGGTGGCATGTGAAACCCGCATGTGGAGCATTCGTTTGTGTGGGATGCTCTACCAGGTTCATTTCCGTCCAAGCCATAAAAAGGGCACTAAGCATAGAGTGTGAAAACTGAGTTTCCTTGAGAGCTGCTTGGAAGCCTGATGGTGTGTGAAGTTAGTGAGCCAAATGGAGTTGTTCTCCCACAAGAACCACTCGGCTGATCCTTCTTCAATATGCCCTTCACCAACATGCAGTGTTTCCTTGATTGAATTAGCTCTCACACCAATATTTGCGTCTAGAGCCTTTGCATTGAGGGCTATCTGAAAACGGCTGTGGCGCTGAAGTTGACTGTGAATGTGGAGTTGGTGGCATGTGAAACCCGCATGTGGAGCATTCGTTTATGTGGGATGCTGACCAAGCTTCATTTAAATCCTAGGCACAAAAAGGGCACTAAGCATAGAGTGTGAAAACTGAGTTTCCTTGAGAGCTGCTTGGAAGCCTGATGGTGTGTGACGTTAGTGAGCCAAATTGAGTTGTTCTCCCACAAGAACCACTCGGCTGATCCTTCTTCAATATGCCCTTCACCAACATGCAGTGTTTCCTTGATTGAATTAGCTCTCACACCAATATTTGCGTCTAGAGCCTTTGCATTGAGGGCTATCTGAAAACGGCTGTGGCGCTGAAGTTGCCTGTGAATGAGGAGTTGGTGGCATGTGAAACCCGCATGTGGAGCATTCGTTTGTGTGGGATGCTGACCAAACTTCATTTCAGTCCTAGGCACTCAAACGGCACTAAGCATAGAGTGTGAAAACTGAGTTTCCTTGAGAGCTGCTTGGAAGCCTGATGGTGTGTGAAGTTAGTGAGCCAAATGGAGTTGTTCTCCCACAAGAACCACTCGGCTGATTCTTCTTCAATATGCCCTTCACCAACATGCAGTGTTTCCTTGATTGAATTAGCTCTCACACCAATATTTGCGTCTAGAGCCTTTGCATTGAGGGCTATCTGAAAACGGCTGTGGCGCTGAAGTTGCCTGTAAATGTGGAGTTGGTGGCATGTGAAACCCTCATGTGGAGCATTCGTTTGTGTGGGATGCTCTACCAGGTTCATTCCTAGATAATTCACTCAAAGGGCAATAAGAATAGAGTGTGAAAACTGAGTTTCCTTGAGAGCTGCTTGGAAGCCTGATGGTGTGTGAAGTTAGTGAGCCAAATTGAGTTGTTCTCCCACAAGAACCACTCGGCTGATCCTTCTTCAATATGCCCTTCACCAACATGCAGTGTTTCCTTGATTGAATTAGCTCTCACACCAATATTTGCGTCTAGAGCCTTTGCATTGAGGGCTATCTGAAAACGGCTGTGGCGCTGAAGTTGCCTGTGAATGAGGAGTTGGTGGCATGTGAAACCCGCATGTGGAGCATTCGTTTGTGTGGGATGCTGACCAAACTTCATTTCAGTCCTAGGCACTCAAACGGCACTAAGCATAGAGTGTGAAAACTGAGTTTCCTTGAGAGCTGCTTGGAAGCCTGATGGTGTGTGAAGTTAGTGAGCCAAATGGAGTTGTTCTCCAACAAGAACCACTCGGCTGATCCTTCTTCAATATGCCCTTCACCAACATGCAGTGTTTCCTTGATTGAATTAGCTCTCACACCAATATTTGCGTCTAGAGCCTTTGCATTGAGGGCTATCTGAAAACGGCTGTGGCGCTGAAGTTGCCTGTAAATGTGGAGTTGGTGGCATGTGAAACCCGCATGTGGAGCATTCGTTTGTGTGGGATGCTCTACCAGGTTCATTCCTAGATAATTCACTCAAAGGGCAATAAGAATAGAGTGTGAAAACTGAGTTTCCTTGAGAGCTGCTTGGAAGCCTGATGGTGTGTGAAGTTAGTGAGCCAAATGGAGTTGTTCTCCCACAAGAACCACTCGGCTGATCCTTCTTCAATATGCCCTTCACCAACATGCAGTGTTTCCTTGATTGAATTACCTCTCACACCAATATTTGCGTCTAGAGCCTTTGCATTGAGGGCTATCTGAAAACGGCTGTGGCGCTGAAGTTGCCTGTGAATGTGGAGTTGGTGGCATGTGAAACCCGCATGTGGAGCATTCGTTTGTGTGGGATGCTCTACCAGGTTCATTTCAGTCTTAGCCATAGAAAGGGCACTAAGCATAGATTGTGAAAACTGAGTTTCCTTGAGAGCTGCTTGGAAGCCTGACGGTGTGTGAAGTTAGTGAGCCAAATGGAGTTGTTCTCCCACAAGAACCACTCGGCTGATCCTTCTTCAATATGCCCTTCACCAACATGCAGTGTTTCCTTGATTGAATTAGCTCTCACACCAATATTTGCGTCTAGAGCCTTTGCATTGAGGGCTATCTGAAAACGGCTGTGGCGCTGAAGTTGCCTGTGAATGTGGAGTTGGTGGCATGTGAAACCCGCATGTGGAGCATTCGTTTATGTGGGATGCTCTCCAAGCTTCATTTCAGTCCTAGGCACTCAAAGGGCACTAAGCATAGAGTGTGAAAACTGAGTTTCCTTGAGAGCTGCTTGGAAGCCTGATGGTGTGTGAAGTTAGTGAGCCAAATGGAGTTGTTCTCCCACAAGAACCACTCGGCTGATCCTTCTTCAATATGCCCTTCACCAACATGCAGTGTTTCCTTGATTGAATTAGCTCTCACACCAATATTTGCGTCTAGAGCCTTTGCATTGAGGGCTATCTGAAAACGGCTGTGGCGCTGAAGTTGCCTGTGAATGTGGAGTTGGTGGCATGTGAAACCCGCATCTGCAGCATTCGTTTGTGTGGGATGCTGACCAAGCTTCATTTCAGTCCTAGGCCCTCAAACGGCACTAAGCATAGAGTGTGAAAACTGAGTTTCCTTGAGAGCTGCTTGGAAGCCTGATGGTGTGTGAAGTTAGTGAGCCAAATGGAGTTGTTCTCCAACAAGAACCACTCGGCTGATCCTTCTTCAATATGCCCTTCACCAACATGCAGTGTTTCCTTGATTGAATTAGCTCTCACACCAATATTTGCGTCTAGAGCCTTTGCATTGAGGGCTATCTGAAAACGGCTGTGGCGCTGAAGTTGCCTGTGAATGAGGAGTTGGTGGCATGTGAAACCCGCATGTGGAGCATTCGTTTGTGTGGGATGCTGACCAAACTTCATTTCAGTCCTAGGCACTCAAAGGGCACTAAGCATAGAGTGTGAAAACTGAGTTTCCTTGAGAGCTGCTTGGAAGCCTGATGGTGTGTGAAGTTAGTGAGCCAAATGAAGTTGTTCTCCAACAAGAACCACTCGGCTGATCCTTCTTCAATATGCCCTTCACCAACATGCAGTGTTTCCTTGATTGAATTAGCTCTCACACCAATATTTGCGTCTAGAGCCTTTGCATTGAGGGCTATCTGAAAACGGCTGTGGCGCTGAAGTTGCCTGTGAATGTGGAGTTGGTGGCATGTGAAACCCGCATGTGGAGCATTCGTTTGTGTGGGATGCTCTACCAGGTTCATTTCCGTCCAAGCCATAAAAAGGGCACTAAGCATAGAGTGTGAAAACTGAGTTTCCTTGAGAGCTGCTTGGAAGCCTGATGGTGTGTGAAGTTAGTGAGCCAAATGGAGTTGTTCTCCCACAAGAACCACTCGGCTGATCCTTCTTCAATATGCCCTTCACCAACATGCAGTGTTTCCTTGATTGAATTAGCTCTCACACCAATATTTGCGTCTAGAGCCTTTGCATTGAGGGCTATCTGAAAACGGCTGTGGCGCTGAAGTTGACTGTGAATGTGGAGTTGGTGGCATGTGAAACCCGCATGTGGAGCATTCGTTTATGTGGGATGCTGACCAAGCTTCATTTCAGTCCTAGGCCCTCAAACGGCACTAAGCATAGAGTGTGAAAACTGAGTTTCCTTGAGAGCTGCTTGGAAGCCTGATGGTGTGTGACGTTAGTGAGCCAAATGGAGTTGTTCTCCCACAAGAACCACTCGGCTGATCCTTCTTCAATATGCCCTTCACCAACATGTAGTGTTTCCTTGATTGAATTAGCTCTCACACCAATATTTGCGTCTAGAGCCTTTGCATTGAGGGCTATCTGAAAACGGCTGTGGCGCTGAAGTTGCCTGTGAATGAGGAGTTGGTGGCATGTGAAACCCGCATGTGGAGCATTCGTTTGTGTGGGATGCTGACCAAACTTCATTTCAGTCCTAGGCACTCAAACGGCCCTAAGCATAGAGTGTGAAAACTGAGTTTCCTTGAGAGCTGCTTGGAAGCCTGATGGTGTGTGAAGTTAGTGAGCCAAATGGAGTTGTTCTCCCACAAGAACCACTCGGCTGATCCTTCTTCAATATGCCCTTCACCAACATGCAGTGTTTCCTTGATTGAATTAGCTCTCACACCAATATTTGCGTCTAGAGCCTTTGCATTGAGGGCTATCTGAAAACGGCTGTGGCGCTGAAGTTGCCTGTAAATGTGGAGTTGGTGGCATGTGAAACCCGCATGTGGAGCATTCGTTTGTGTGGGATGCTCTACCAGGTTCATTCCTAGATAATGCACTCAAAGGGCAATAAGCATAGAGTGTGAAAACTGAGTTTCCTTGAGAGCTGCTTGGAAGCCTGATGGTGTGTGAAGTTAGTGAGCCAAATGGAGTTGTTCTCCCACAAGAACCACTCGGCTGATCCTTCTTCAATATGCCCTTCACCAACATGCAGTGTTTCCTTGATTGAATTAGCTCTCACACCAATATTTGCGTCTAGAGCCTTTGCATTGAGGGCTATCTGAAAACGGCTGTGGCGCTGAAGTTGCCTGTGAATGTGGAGTTGGTGGCATGTGAAACCCGCATGTGGAGCATTCGTTTGTGTGGGATACTCTACCAGGTTCATTTCAGTCCTAGCCATAAAAAGGGCACTAAGCATAGAGTGTGAAAACTGAGTTTCCTTGAGAGCTGCTTGGAAGCCTGATGGTGTGTGAAGTTAGTGAGCCAAATGGAGTTGTTCTCCCACAAGAACCACTCGGCTGATCCTTCTTCAATATGCCCTTCACCAACATGCAGTGTTTCCTTGATTGAATTAGCTCTCACACCAATATTTGCGTCTAGAGCCTTTGCATTGAGGGCTATCTGAAAACGGCTGTGGCGCTGAAGTTGCCTGTGAATGTGGAGTTGGTGGCATGTGAAACCCGCATGTGGAGCATTCGTTTGTGTGGGATGCTCTCCAAGCTTCATTTCAGTCCTAGGCACTCAAAGGGCACTAAGCATAGAGTGTGAAAACTGAGTTTCCTTGAGAGCTGCTTGGAAGCCTGATGGTGTGTGAAGTTAGTGAGCCAAATGGAGTTGTTCTCCCACAAGAACCACTCGGCTGATCCTTCTTCAATATGCCCTTCACCAACATGCAGTGTTTCCTTGATTGAATTAGCTCTCACACCAATATTTGCGTCTAGAGCCTTTGCATTGAGGGCTATCTGAAACGGCTGTGGCGCTGAAGTTGACTGTGAATGTGGAGTTGGTGGCATGTGAAACCCGCATGTGGAGCATTCGTTTATGTGGAATGCTGACCAAGCTTCATTTCAATCCTAGGCACAAAAAGGGCACTAAGCATAGAGTGTGAAAACTGAGTTTCCTTGAGAGCTGCTTGGAAGCCTGATGGTGTGTGAAGTTAGTGAGCCAAATTGAGTTGTTCTCCCACAAGAACCACTCGGCTGATCCTTCTTCAATATGCCCTTCACCAACATGTAGTGTTTCCTTGATTGAATTAGCTCTCACACCAATATTTGCGTCTAGAGCCTTTGCATTGAGGGCTATCTGAAAACGGCTGTGGCGCTGAAGTTGCCTGTGAATGTGGAGTTGGTGGCATGTGAAACCCGCATGTGGAGCATTCGTTTGTGTGGGATGCTGACCAAACTTCATTTCAGTCCTAGGCACTAAACGGCACTAAGCATAGAGTGTGAAAACTGAGTTTCCTTGAGAGCTGCTTGGAAGCCTGATGGTGTGTGAAGTTAGTGAGCCAAATGGAGTTGTTCTCCAACAAGAACCACTCGGCTGATCCTTCTTCAATATGCCCTTCACCAACATGCAGTGTTTCCTTGATTGAATTAGCTCTCACACCAATATTTGCGTCTAGAGCCTTTGCATTGAGGGCTATCTGAAAACGGCTGTGGCGCTGAAGTTGCCTGTGAATGAGGAGTTGGTGGCATGTGAAACCCGCATGTGGAGCATTCGTTTGTGTGGGATGCTGACCAAACTTCATTTCAGTCCTAGGCACTCAAAGGGCACTAAGCATAGAGTGTGAAAACTGAGTTTCCTTGAGAGCTGCTTGGAAGCCTGATGGTGTGTGAAGTTAGTGAGCCAAATGGAGTTGTTCTCCAACAAGAACCACTCGGCTGATCCTTCTTCAATATGCCCTTCACCAACATGCAGTGTTTCCTTGATTGAATTAGCTCTCACACCAATATTTGCGTCTAGAGCCTTTGCATTGAGGGCTATCTGAAAACGGCTGTGGCGCTGAAGTTGCCTGTGAATGTGGAGTTGGTGGCATGTGAAACCCGCATGTGGAGCATTCGTTTGTGTGGGATGCTCTACCAGGTTCATTTCCGTCCAAGCCATAAAAAGGGCACTAAGCATAGAGTGTGAAAACTGAGTTTCCTTGAGAGCTGCTTGGAAGCCTGATGGTGTGTGAAGTTAGTGAGTCAAATGGAGTTGTTCTCCCACAAGAACCACTCGGCTGATCCTTCTTCAATATGCCCTTCACCAACATGCAGTGTTTCCTTGATTGAATTAGCTCTCACACCAATATTTGCGTCTAGAGCCTTTGCATTGAGGGCTATCTGAAAACGGCTGTGGCGCTGAAGTTGCCTGTGAATGTGGAGTTGGTGGCATGTGAAACCCGCATGTGGAGCATTCGTTTATGTGGGATGCTGACCAAGCTTCATTTAAATCCTAGGCACAAAAAGGGCACTAAGCATAGAGTGTGAAAACTGAGTTTCCTTGAGAGCTGCTTGGAAGCCTGATGGTGTGTGACGTTAGTGAGCCAAATGGAGTTGTTCTCCCACAAGAACCACTCGGCTGATCCTTCTTCAATATGCCCTTCACCAACATGCAGTGTTTCCTTGATTGAATTAGCTCTCACACCAATATTTGCGTCTAGAGCCTTTGCATTGAGGGCTATCTGAAAACGGCTGTGGCGCTGAAGTTGCCTGTGAATGAGGAGTTGGTGGCATGTGAAACCCGCATGTGGAGCATTCGTTTGTGTGGGATGCTGACCAAACTTCATTTCAGTCCTAGGCACTCAAACGGCACTAAGCATAGAGTGTGAAAACTGAGTTTCCTTGAGAGCTGCTTGGAAGCCTGATGGTGTGTGAAGTTAGTGAGCCAAATGGAGTTGTTCTCCCACAAGAACCACTCGGCTGATCCTTCTTCAATATGCCCTTCACCAACATGCAGTGTTTCCTTGATTGAATTAGCTCTCACACCAATATTTGCGTCTAGAGCCTTTGCATTGAGGGCTATCTGAAAACGGCTGTGGCGCTGAAGTTGCCTGTAAATGTGGAGTTGGTGGCATGTGAAACCCGCATGTGGAGCATTCGTTTGTGTGGGATGCTCTACCAGGTTCATTCCTAGATAATTCACTCAAAGGCCAATAAGAATAGAGTGTGAAAACTGAGTTTCCTTGAGAGCTGCTTGGAAGCCTGATGGTGTGTGAAGTTAGTGAGCCAAATGGAGTTGTTCTCCCACAAGAACCACTCGGCTGATCCTTCTTCAATATGCCCTTCACCAACATGCAGTGTTTCCTTGATTGAATTAGCTCTCACACCAATATTTGCGTCTAGAGCCTTTGCATTGAGGGCTATCTGAAAACGGCTGTGGCGCTGAAGTTGCCTGTGAATGTGGAGTTGGTGGCATGTGAAACCCGCATGTGGAGCATTCGTTTGTGTGGGATGCTCTACCAGGTTCATTTCAGTCTTAGCCATACAAAGGGCACTAAGCATAGATTGTGAAAACTGAGTTTCCTTGAGAGCTGCTTGGAAGCCTGACGGTGTGTGAAGTTAGTGAGCCAAATGGAGTTGTTCTCCCACAAGAACCACTCGGCTGATCCTTCTTCAATATGCCCTTCACCAACATGCAGTGTTTCCTTGATTGAATTAGCTCTCACACCAATATTTGCGTCTAGAGCCTTTGCATTGAGGGCTATCTGAAAACGGCTGTGGCGCTGAAGTTGCCTGTGAATGTGGAGTTGGTGGCATGTGAAACCCGCATGTGGAGCATTCGTTTATGTGGGATGCTCTCCAAGCTTCATTTCAGTCCTAGGCACTCAAAGGGCACTAAGCATAGAGTGTGAAAACTGAGTTTCCTTGAGAGCTGCTTGGAAGCCTGATGGTGTGTGAAGTTAGTGAGCCAAATGGAGTTGTTCTCCCACAAGAACCACTCGGCTGATCCTTCTTCAATATGCCCTTCACCAACATGCAGTGTTTCCTTGATTGAATTAGCTCTCACACCAATATTTGCGTCTAGAGCCTTTGCATTGAGGGCTATCTGAAAACGGCTGTGGCGCTGAAGTTGCCTGTGAATGTGGAGTTGGTGGCATGTGAAACCCGCATCTGCAGCATTCGTTTGTGTGGGATGCTGACCAAGCTTCATTTCAGTCCTAGGCCCTCAAACGGCACTAAGCATAGAGTGTGAAAACTGAGTTTCCTTGAGAGCTGCTTGGAAGCCTGATGGTGTGTGAAGTTAGTGAGCCAAATGGAGTTGTTCTCCAACAAGAACCACTCGGCTGATCCTTCTTCAATATGCCCTTCACCAACATGCAGTGTTTCCTTGATTGAATTAGCTCTCACACCAATATTTGCGTCTAGAGCCTTTGCATTGAGGGCTATCTGAAAACGGCTGTGGCGCTGAAGTTGCCTGTGAATGAGGAGTTGGTGGCATGTGAAACCCGCATGTGGAGCATTCGTTTGTGTGGGATGCTGACCAAACTTCATTTCAGTCCTAGGCACTCAAAGGGCACTAAGCATAGAGTGTGAAAACTGAGTTTCCTTGAGAGCTGCTTGGAAGCCTGATGGTGTGTGAAGTTAGTGAGCCAAATGAAGTTGTTCTCCAACAAGAACCACTCGGCTGATCCTTCTTCAATATGCCCTTCACCAACATGCAGTGTTTCCTTGATTGAATTAGCTCTCACACCAATATTTGCGTCTAGAGCCTTTGCATTGAGGGCTATCTGAAAACGGCTGTGGCGCTGAAGTTGCCTGTGAATGTGGAGTTGGTGGCATGTGAAACCCGCATGTGGAGCATTCGTTTGTGTGGGATGCTCTACCAGGTTCATTTCCGTCCAAGCCATAAAAAGGGCACTAAGCATAGAGTGTGAAAACTGAGTTTCCTTGAGAGCTGCTTGGAAGCCTGATGGTGTGTGAAGTTAGTGAGCCAAATGGAGTTGTTCTCCCACAAGAACCACTCGGCTGATCCTTCTTCAATATGCCCTTCACCAACATGCAGTGTTTCCTTGATTGAATTAGCTCTCACACCAATATTTGCGTCTAGAGCCTTTGCATTGAGGGCTATCTGAAAACGGCTGTGGCGCTGAAGTTGCCTGTGAATGTGGAGTTGGTGGCATGTGAAACCCGCATGTGGAGCATTCGTTTATGTGGGATGCTGACCAAGCTTCATTTAAATCCTAGGCACAAAAAGGGCACTAAGCATAGAGTGTGAAAACTGAGTTTCCTTGAGAGCTGCTTGGAAGCCTGATGGTGTGTGACGTTAGTGAGCCAAATGGAGTTGTTCTCCCACAAGAACCACTCGGCTGATCCTTCTTCAATATGCCCTTCACCAACATGCAGTGTTTCCTTGATTGAATTAGCTCTCACACCAATATTTGCGTCTAGAGCCTTTGCATTGAGGACTATCTGAAAACGGCTGTGGCGCTGAAGTTGCCTGTGAATGTGGAGTTGGTGGCATGTGAAACCCGCATGTGGAGCATTCGTTTGTGTGGGATGCTCTACCAGGTTCATTTCAGTGCTAGCCATAAAAAGGGCAGTAAGCATAGAGTGTGAAAACTGAGTTTCCTTGAGAGCTGCTTGGAAGCCTGATGGTGTGTGAAGTTAGTGAGCCAAATGGAGTTGTTCTCCCACAAGAACCACTCGGCTGATCCTTCTTCAATATGCCCTTCACCAACATGCAGTGTTTCCTTGATTGAATTAGCTCTCACACCAATATTTGCGTCTAGAGCCTTTGCATTGAGGGCTATCTGAAAACGGCTGTGGCGCTGAAGTTGCCTGTGAATGTGGAGTTGGTGGCATGTGAAACCCGCATGTGGAGCATTCGTTTGTGTGGGATGCTCTACCAGGTTCATTCCTTGATAATGCATTCAAAGGGCACTAAGCATAGAGTGTGAAAACTGAGTTTCCTTGAGAGCTGCTTGGAAGCCTGATGGTGTGTGAAGTTAGTGATCCAAATGGAGTTGTTCTCCCACAAGAACCACTCGGCTGATCCTTCTTCAATATGCCCTTCACCAACATGCAGTGTTTCCTTGATTGAATTAGCTCTCACACCAATATTTGCGTCTAGAGCCTTTGCATTGAGGGCTATCTGAAAACGGCTGTGGCGCTGAAGTTGCCTGTGAATGTGGAGTTGGTGGCATGTGAAACCCGCATGTGGAGCATTCGTTTGTGTGGGATGCTCTACCAGGTTCATTTCATTCCTAGCCATACAAAGGGCACTAAGCATAGAGCGTGAAAACTGAGTTTCCTTGAGAGCTGCTTGGAAGCCTGATGGTGTGTGTAGTTAGTGAGCCAAATGGAGTTGTTCTCCCACAAGAACCACTCGGCTGATCCTTCTTCAATATGCCCTTCACCAACATGCAGTGTTTCCTTGATTGAATTAGCTCTCACACCAATATTTGCGTCTAAAGCCTTTGCATTGAGGGCTATCTGAAAACGGCTGTGGCGCTGAAGTTGCCTGAGAATGTGGAGTTGGTGGCATGTGAAACCCACATGTGGAGCATTCGTTTGTGTGGAATGCTCTACCAGGTTCATTCCTAGATAATGCACTCAAAGGGCACTAAGCATAGAGTGTGAAAACTGAGTTTCCTTGAGAGCTGCTTGGAAGCCTGATGGTGTGTGAAGTTAGTGAGCCAAATGGAGTTGTTCTCCCACAAGAACCACTCGGCTGATCCTTCTTCAATATGCCCTTCACCAACATGCAGTGTTTCCTTGATTGAATTAGCTCTCACACCAATATTTGCGTCTAGAGCCTTTGCATTGAGGGCTGTCTGAAAACGGCTGTGGCGCTGAAGTTGCCTGTGAATGTGGAGTTGGTGGCATGTGAAACCCGCATGTGGAGCATTCGTTTGTGTGGGATGCTCTACCAGGTTCATTCCTAGATAATGCACTCAAAGGGCACTAAGCATAGAGTGTGAAAACTGAGTTTCCTTGAGAGCTGCTTGGAAGCCTGATGGCGTGTGACTTTAGTGAGCCAAATGGAGTTGTTCTCCCACAAGAACCACTCGGCTGATCCTTCTTCAATATGCCCTTCACCAACATGCAGTGTTTCCTTGATTGAATTAGCTCTCACACCAATATTTGCGTCTAGAGCCTTTGCATTGAGGGCTATCTGAAAACGGCTGTGGCCCTGAAGTTGCCTGTGAATGTGGAGTTGGTGGCATGTGAAACCCGCATGTGGAGCACTCGTTTGTGTGGGATGCTCTACCAGGTTCATTCCTAGATAATGCACTCAAAGGGCACTAAGCATAGAGTGTGAAAACTGAGTTTCCTTGAGAGCTGCTTGGAAGCCTGATGGTGTGTGAAGTTAGTGAGCCAAATGGAGTTGTTCTCCCACAAGAACCACTCCGCTGATTCTTCTTCAATATGCCCTTCACCAACATGCAGTGTTTCCTTGATTGAATTAGCTCTCACACCAATATTTGCGTCTAGAGCCTTTGCATTGAGGGCTATCTGAAAACGGCTGTGGCGCTGAAGTTGCCTGTGAATGTGGAGTTGGTGGCATGTGAAACCCGCATGTGGAGCATTCGTTTGTGTGGGATGCTCTACCAGGTTCATTCCTAGATAATGCACTCAAAGGGCACTAAGCATAGAGTGTGAAAACTGAGTTTCCTTGAGAGCTGTTTGGAAGCCTGATGGTGTGTGAAGTTAGTGAGCCAAATGGAGTTGTTCTCCCACAAGAACCACTCGGCTGATCCTTCTTCAATATGCCCTTCACCAACATGCAGTGTTTCCTTGATTGAATTAGCTCTCACACCAATATTTGCGTCTAGAGCCTTTGCATTGAGGGCTATCTGAAAACGGCTGTGGCGCTGAAGTTGCCTGTGAATGTGGAGTTGGTGGCATGTGAAACCCGCATGTGGAGCATTCGTTTGTGTGGGATGCTCTACCAGGTTCATTCCTAGATAATGCACTCAAAGGGCACTAAGCATAGAGTGTGAAAACTGAGTTTCCTTGAGAGCTGCTTGGAAGCCTGATGGTGTGTGAAGTTAGTGAGCCAAATGGAGTTGTTCTCCCACAAGAACCACTCGGCTGATCCTTCTTCAATATGCCCTTCACCAACATGCAGTGTTTCCTTGATTGAATTAGCTCTCACACCAATATTTGCGTCTAGAGCCTTTGCATTGAGGGCTATCTGAAAACGGCTGTGGCGCTGAAGTTGCCTGTGAATCTGGAGTTGGTGGCATGTGAAACCCGCATGTGGAGCATTCGTTTGTGTGGGATGCTGACCAAGCTTCATTTCAGTCCTGGGCACACAAAGAGCACTAAGCATAGAGTGTGAAAACTGAGTTTCCTTGAGAGCTGCTTGGAAGCCTGATGGTGTGTGAAGTTAGTGAGCCAAATGGAGTTGTTCTCCCACAAGAACCACTCGGCTGATCCTTCTTCAATATGCCCTTCACCAACATGCAGTGTTTCCTTGATTGAATTAGCTCTCACACCAATATTTGCGTCTAGAGCCTTTGCATTGAAGGCTATCTGAAAACGGCTGTGGCGCTGAAGTTGCCTGTGAATGTGGAGTTGGTGGCATGTGAAACCCGCATGTGGAGCATTCGTTTGTGTGGGATGCTCTACCAGGTTCATTCCTAGATAATGCACTCAAAGGGCACTAAGCATAGAGTGTGAAAACTGAGTTTCCTTGAGAGCTGCTTGGAAGCCTA